>NW_027284984.1:0-282568 GCF_040894005.1 Engystomops pustulosus
GACAGCCAAGACGTCAGTGTCCCACCAACTGGGCCAACACAGGGTAAGGGATGGGGGGACTTACACAACTTTTATCTTCTCTCCTAATCGTGCTCCTTCCCCACAAGGCGTTCACTCCATCCACGGAGACCAGAAGCCGGAAAGCCCCGCCCTCACTCTGCGCCTTCAGCTCCCGCAGGACCACGCCAACCACGTCGCTTGAAGTTTTCACCCTGGTCAGACCCTGGAGGAGATGGAGCCATAAGACATCACAGAGGGAGAGAGCAGCCTCTCAGCCAGTGGCCTCCATCACTCACCTGCTCCACCACCTCAGCCAGTGGCCTCCCGGCCTCCGTGGCCTCACGTTTACTCCACACGTAACGCTGCTGGGTCACAATCTACAAGACCAGAGAACAATCAGAATCACCTGACCCGGGCATCCGAGGGCACACAACCCTTTCACGTGAGGGCACCTGGGAGAGGAAGCGCTCGTTGGAGGCCCGGAAGTTCTTCAGCCAGACGGAGGCCTCTAGCGGCTGGTCCCAGCGCTCCTTGCAGTGTGACGACGCCATCAGCTCCTTACAGTTCTTCACCAGAACGTGCGCTGGAATGAGAAAAGGTGAGATGCAGCAGCTACGCCCCTACTGCATCACACATACAGGCAGGGAGTAAGAGCCCCCTCCGATTCCTCTGCTATCCTCCTCAGGTCAGCCTGTCCCTACAAGCAGCCATCTCCCCAGGCTATGCAGATGGGACGTCCTTTCTACAGATTCTAAGTGCTGGAAGGGAGGCCCTGTGATGCTGCTCCCTGCTCACTCTGAAAGAAGGGAAAGCTCATGTGATGCTGCTCCCTCTGGAGGGAGGGGGAAGGTCATGCGATGCTCCTCCTGCTCAATTTGGAGGGAGATCATGTGATGCTGCTCCCTCCCTACTCACTCTCAAGGGAGGGAAAGCTCATGCAATGCTAGTCCCTGCTCTCTCTGGAGGAAGGGAAGGTCATGCGATGTTGCTCCCTGCTCCCTTTGGGGGAAAATAGAGGCCGTGCGAGGCTGCTCACTCTGGAGGGAGGCCGTGCGAGGCTGCTCCCTGCTCACTCTGGAGGGAGGCCGTGCGAGGCTGCTCCCTGCTCACTCTGGAGGGAGGCCGTGCGAAGCTGCTCCCTGCTCACTCTGGAGGGAGGCCGTGCGAAGCTGCTCCCTGCTCACTCTGGAGGGAGGCCGTGCGAAGCTGCTCCCTGCTCACTCTGGAGGGAGGCCGTGCGAAGCTGCTCCCTGCTCACTCTGGAGGGAGGCCGTGCGAAGCTGCTCCCTGCTCACTCTGGAGGGAGGCCGTGCGAAGCTGCTCCCTGCTCACTCTGGAGGGAGGCCGTGCGAAGCTGCTCCCTGCTCACTCTGGAGGGAGGCCGTGCGAAGCTGCTCCCTGCTCACTCTGGAGGGAGGCCGTGCGAAGCTGCTCCCTGCTCACTCTGGAGGGAGGCCGTGCGAAGCTGCTCCCTGCTCACTCTGGAGGGAGGCCGTGCGAAGCTGCTCCCTGCTCACTCTGGAGGGAGGCCGTGCGAAGCTGCTCCCTGCTCACTCTGGAGGGAGGCCGTGCGAAGCTGCTCCCTGCTCACTCTGGAGGGAGGCCGTGCGAAGCTGCTCCCTGCTCACTCTGGAGGGAGGCCGTGCGAAGCTGCTCCCTGCTCACTCTGGAGGGAGGCCGTGCGAAGCTGCTCCCTGCTCACTCTGGAGGGAGGCCGTGCGAAGCTGCTCCCTGCTCACTCTGGAGGGAGGCCGTGCGAAGCTGCTCCCTGCTCACTCTGGAGGGAGGCCGTGCGAAGCTGCTCCCTGCTCACTCTGGAGGGAAAAGGTGGTCATCCAATACTGCTCCATGTGGAGGGAGAAAGTCATGCTCCCTGCTCACTCTGAAAGGGAGGGGGCGCATGTGATGCGATAACGGAATTACTAACTTTAACTATGACAATTGGCATCTATTGAAGTTTCCGGCAGCTTTAACATCCCAGAGTCTTTACAGCGTGATGACCTCTGACCTGAAGACATTAGGTCACCCCCCCCCCCCTCCTGCATCAGGAAACAAAGAACAGTTTTATATTCCTGGACCCTACCCCTCATTAACACTTTGTCCAATCCTGAATGACCCTGTGTACTCATTAATGAGTGGGAGGTTCTGACACCTGATAACACCTGACACCCCATAAGTCAGGCCCCTCCTACTGTACAGTAAATCCTATAAGCCAGGCCCCTCCCCCTGTACAGACTTACCATCAGGTAGGTGCACTATGAGCCATCCCTGTGAGTGGCAGAAGTGCAGGACGTGACACAAGGTCAGACTCTTCCCGCTCCCAACTCTACCATCTGTCACCACATTCAGGAAAACCTCAGGACCCGCCCCCATGTACAGTGACAACCGCTCCGCCCCCCCCAAACCGCCCTCCCCTGTGTACAGCGACATCCGCGCCCCCCCAACCGCCCTCCCCTGTGTACAGTGACCACACACCCCCAACAACCGCCCTCTCCTGTGTAGTGTCAACCGCCCCTCCCCTGTGTACAGCGACATCCGCGCCCCCCCCAACCGCCCTCCCCTGTGTACAGCGACATCCGCGCCCCCCCCAACCGCCCTCCCCTGTGTACAGCGACATCCGCGCCCCCCCCAACCGCCCTCCCCTGTGTACAGCGGCATCCGCGCCCCCCCAACCGCCCTCCCCTGTGTACAGCGACATCCGCGCCCCCAACAACCGCCCTCCCCTGTGTACAGCGACATCCGCGCCCCCCCCCAACCGCCCTCCCTGTGTACAGCGACATCCGCGCCCCCCCCCCCCAACCGCCCTCCCCTGTGTACAGCGACATCGGCGCCCCCCCCCAACCGCCCTCCCCTGTGTACAGCGACATCCGCGCCCCCCCCCCAACCGCCCTCCCTGTGTACAGCGACATCCGCGCCCCCCCCCAACCGCCCTCCCCTGTGTACAGCGACATCCGCGCCCCCCCCCCAACCGCCCTCCCCTGTGTACAGCGACATCCGCGCCCCCCCCCCAACCGCCCTCCCCTGTGTACAGCGACATCCGCGCCCCCCCCCAACCGCCCTCCCCTGTGTACAGCGACATCCGCGCCCCCCCCCAACCGCCCTCCCCTGTGTACAGTGACCACACACCCCCAACAACCGCCCCTCCCCCGTGTACAGCGACATCCGCGCCCACCCCGTGTATAGAAACCCTCCCCCCCCCCCGTGTATAGAAACCCTCCCCCCTCCTCCCCCCCCCCCCGTGTATAGAAACCCTCCCCCCCCCGCCCTCCGTGTATAGAAACCCTCCCCCCTCCCCCCCCCCCCCGTGTATAGAAACCTCCCCGCCCTCCCTGTCCCCGTGTATAGAAACCCTCCCCCCCCCCCGTGTATAGAAACCCTCCCCCCCCCCCCCCCCGTGTATAGAAACCCTCCCCCCCCCCCCCCCCCGTGTATAGAAACCCTCCCCCCCCCCCCCCGTGTATAGAAACCCTCCCCCCCCCCGTGTATAGAAACCCTCCCCCCCCCCCCGTGTATAGAAACCCTCCCCCCCCCCCCCCCGTGTATAGAAACCCTCCCCCCCCCCCCCCCCGTGTATAGAAACCCTCCCCCCCCCCCCCGTGTATAGAAACCCTCCCCCCCCCCCCCGTGTATAGAAACCCTCCCCCCCCCCCCCCCCCCGTGTATAGAAACCCTCCCCCCCCCCCGTGTATAGAAACCCTCCCCCCCCCCGTGTATAGAAACCCTCCCCCCCCCCCCCCCGTGTATAGAAACCCTCCCCCCCCCCCCCCCCGTGTATAGAAACCCTCCCCCCCCCCCCCCCCCCCGTGTATAGAAACCCCTCCCCCCCCCCCCCCCCGTGTATAGAAACCCTCCCCCCCCCCCCCCCCGTGTATAGAAACCCTCCCCCCCCCCCCCCCCCCGTGTATAGAAACCCTCCCCCCCCCCCCCCCCGTGTATAGAAACCCTCCCCCCCCCCCCCCCCGTGTATAGAAACCCTCCCCCCCCCCCGTGTATAGAAACCCTCCCCCCCCCCCCCCCCGTGTATAGAAACCCTCCCCGCCCGTGTATAGAAACCCTCCCCCCCCGTGTATAGAAACCCTCCCCCCCCCCGTGTATAGAAACCCTCCCCCCCCCCGTGTATAGAAACCCTCCCCCCCCCGTGTATAGAAACCCTCCCCCCCCCCCCGTGTATAGAGAGACTCCCCCCCCCCCCGTATAGAGACCCTCCCCCCCCCCCGTGTATAGAGACCCTCCCCCCCCCCCCCGTGTATAGAGACCCTCCCCCCCCCCCCGTGTATAGAGACCCTCCCCCCCCCCCGTGTATAGAGACCCTCCCCCCCCCCCGTGTATAGAGACCCTCCCCCCCCCCGTGTATAGAGACCCTCCCCCCCCCCCGTGTATAGAGACCTCCCCCCCCTGTGTATAGTGACATCCCCCTGTATAAGATACACAGCAGGTATCGCAGCGCTGGCTGGGAGAAGTCTGTGGCCTTCAGGTATCGGATCAGCTCCAGCGCCGGCTTCCGCACCATTATACAGGTCTCGTTGAAGGTGGAGCACTGGGGGAGGGGCAATGGGTTAGTCCCGGGATGTGGGGGTGACAGCGCCCCCCGCAGGACACTCACCTGTAACTGGAAGCGGCGAGGGAGGCCGTGCGGGAAGATGGACCCCACCTGCTCCGAGGGGATGGAGTAGAACTGAGCCTCATGATCCGGGCGGTGGAGGTCCTGCCAGGGGAGACAAAGTCACCAGAACCGGAGAGTCATGGGGGAGGGGCACAGAGGAGGGGAGGGGCACAGAGGAGGCGGAGGGAAGGAGACACTTACCGGGTCACAAACACCTGTACGAAACACATCCCTGGGGGTGGAGACCTCTGCTGGAGACACCGCAACCGAGCGCCCCCTGCTGGTCATACACTGCACCGACACCAGCTGGAGAGAGAGAGGACAGAATATACATGTACCCCATATACATCCCCTATATATATACTGCACCGACACCAGCTGGAGAGAGGACAGAATATACATGTGCCCCATATACTTCCCCTATATATATACTGCACCGACACCAGCTGGAGAGAGAGAGAGGACAGAATATACATGTACCCCATATACATCCCCTATATATATACTGCACCGACACCACCTGGAGAGAGAAAGGACAGAATATACATGTACCCCATATACATCCCCCTATATATATACTGCACCGACACCACCTGGAGAGAGGACAGAATATACATGTGCCCCATATACTTCCCCTATATATATACTGCACCGACACCAGCTGGAGAGAGGACAGAATATACATGTGCCCCATATACATCCCCTATATATATACACTGCACCGACACCAGCTGGAGAGAGAGAGAGGACAGAATATACATGTACCCCATATACATCCCCATATATATATACACTGCACCGACACCAGCTGGGGAGAGAGGACAGAATATACATGTACCCCATATACATCCCCTATATATACTGCACCGACACCAGCTGGAGAGAGAGGACAGAATATACATGTAACCCATATACATCCCCTATATATACACTGCACCGACACCAGCTGGAGAGAGAGAGGACAGAATATACATGTACCCCATATACATCCCCTATATATACACTGCACCGACACCAGCTGGAGAGAGAGAGGACAGAATATACATGTACCCCATATACATCCCCTATATATATACTGCACCGACACCAGTTGGGGAGAGAGGACAGAATATACATGTACCCCATATACTTCCCCTATATATATACTGCACCGACACCAGCTGGAGAGAGGACAGAATATACATGTGCCCCATATACTTCCCCTATATATATACTGCACCGACACCAGCTGGAGAGAGGACAGAATATACATGTGCCCCATATACATCCCCTATATATATACACTGCACCGACACCAGCTGGAGAGAGAGAGAGGACAGAATATACATGTACCCCATATACATCCCCTATATATACCGCACCGACACCAGCTGGAGAGAGAGGACAGAATATACATGTAACCCCATATACATCCCCTATATATACACTGCACCGACACCAGCTGGAGAGAGAGAGGACAGAATATACATGTACCCCATATACATCCCCTATATATACACTGCACCGACACCAGCTGGAGAGAGAGAGGACAGAATATACATGTACCCCATATACATCCCCTATATATACACTGCACCGACACCAGCTGGAGAGAGAGGACAGAATATACATGTACCCCATATACATCCCCTATATATACACTGCACCGACACCAGCTGGAGAGAGAGAGAGGACAGAATATACATGTAACCCCATATACATCCCCTATATATACACTGCACCGACACCAGCTGGAGAGAGAGGACAGAATATACATGTACCCCATATACATCCCCTATATATACACTGCACCCGACACCAGCTGGAGAGAGAGAGAGGACAGAATATACATGTAACCCCATATACATCCCCTATATATACACTGCACCGACACCAGCTGGAGAGAGAGAGGACAGAATATACATGTACCCCATATACATCCCCTATATATACACTGCACCGACACCAGCTGGAGAGAGAGGACAGAATATACATGTAACCCCATATACATCCCCTATATATATACTGCACCGACACCAGCTGGAGAGAGAAGACAGAATATACATGTAACCCCATATACATCCCCTATATACTGCACCGACACCAGCTGGAGAGAGAGGACAGAATATACATGTACCCCATATACATCCCCTATATATATATACTGCACCGACACCAGCTGGAGAGAGAGGACAGAATATACATGTACCCCATATACATCCCCTATATATACACACACTGCCCCGACACCAGCTGGAGAGAGAGGACAGAATATACATGTACCCCATATACATCCCTATATATATACACTGCACCGACACCAGCTGGAGAGAGAGGACAGAATATACATGTACCCCCATATACATCCCCTATATATATACTGCACCGACACCAGCTGGAGAGAGAAGACAGAATATACATGTAACCCCATATACATCCCCTATATACTGCACCGACACCAGCTGGAGAGAGAGAGGACAGAATATACATGTAACCCCATATACATCCCTATATATATACTGCACCGACACCAGCTGGAGAGAGAAGACAGAATATACATGTAACCCCATATACATCCCCTATATACTGCACCGACACCAGCTGGAGAGAGAGAGGACAGAATATACATGTAACCCATATACATCCCTATATATATACTGCACCGACACCAGCTGGAGAGAGAGAGGACAGAATATACATGTACCCCATATACATCCCCTATATATATACTGCACCGACACCAGCTAGAGAGGACAGAATATACATGTAACCCCATATACATCCCCTATATACTGCACCGACACCAGCTGGAGAGAGAGAGGACAGAATATACATGTAACCCCATATACATCCCCTATATACTGCACCGACACCAGCTGGAGAGAGAGAGGACAGAATATACATGTAACCCCATATACATCCCCTATATACTGCACCGACACCAGCTGGAGAGAGAGAGGACAGAATATACATGTAACCCCATATACATCCCCTATATACTGCACCGACACCAGCTGGAGAGAGAGAGAGGGCAGAATATACATGTGCCGCATATACATCCCCTATATATATACTGCACCGACACCAGCTGGAGAGAGAGGACAGAATATACATGTAACCCCATATACATCCCCTATATACTGCACCGACACCAGCTGGAGAGAGAGAGGACAGAATATACATGTAACCCCATATACATCCCCTATATACTGCACCGACACCAGCTGGAGAGAGAGAGAGGGCAGAATATACATGTGCCGCATATACATCCCCTATATATATACTGCACCGACACCAGCTGGAGAGAGAGGACAGAATATACATGTACCCCATATACATCCCCTATATATATACTGCACCGACACCAGCTGGAGAGAGAGGACAGAATATACATGTACCCCATATACATTCCCTATATATACACTGCACCGACACCAGCTGGAGAGAGAGAGGACAGAATATACATGTAACCCCATATACATCCCTTATATATATATACTGCACCGACACCAGCTGGAGAGAGAGAGGACAAGAATATATATGTACCCCATATACATCCCCTATATATATACTGCACCGACACCAGCTGGAGAGAGAGGACAGAATATACATGTACCCCATATACATCCCCTATATATATACTGCACCGACACCAGCTGGAGAGAGAGGACAGAATATACATGTACCCCATATACATCCCCTATATATACACTGCACCGACACCAGCTGGAGAGAGAGAGGACAGAATATACATGTAACCCCATATACATCCCTTATATATACTGCACCAACACCAGCTGGAGAGAGAGAGGACAGAATATACATGTACCCCATATACATCCCCTATATATATACTGCACCGACACCAGCTGGAGAGAGAGAGGACAGAATATACATGTACCCCATATACATCCCCTATATATATACTGCACCGACACCAGCTGGAGAGAGAGAGGACAGAATATACATGTAACCCCATATACATCCCCTATATATATACTGCACCGACACCAGCTGGAGAGAGAGAGGACAGAATATACATGTAACCCCATATACATCCCCTATATATATACTGCACCGACACCAGCTGGAGAGAGAGAGGACAGAATATACATGTAACCCCATATACATCCCCTATATATAAACTGCACCGACACCAGCTGGAGAGAGAGAGAGAGAGAGAGAGACAGAATATACATGTAACCCCATATACATCCCCTATATATATACTGCACCGACACCAGCTGGAGAGAGAGAGGACAGAAT
The DNA here is from genome assembly GCF_040894005.1 of Engystomops pustulosus. NCBI lineage: Eukaryota > Metazoa > Chordata > Amphibia > Anura > Leptodactylidae > Engystomops > Engystomops pustulosus. Next base: position 8,849 of record NW_027284984.1, read on the forward strand.
ATACATGTACCCCATATACATCCCATATATATATACTGCACCGACACCAGCTGGAGAGAGAGAGGACAGAATATACATGTGCCGCATATACATCCCCTATATATATACTGCACTGACACCAGCTGGAGAGAGAGAGAGGACAGAATATACATGTAACCCATATACATCCCCTATATATACACTGCACCGACACCAGCTGGAGAGAGAGAGGACAGAATATACATGTACCCCATATACATCCCATATATATATATATATACTGCACCGACACCAGCTGGAGAGAGAGAGGACAGAATATACATGTACCCCGTATACATGCCCTATATACTGCACCGACACCAGCTGGAGAGAGAGAGAGAGGACAGAATATACATGTACCCCATATACATCCCCTATATATATACTGCACCGACACCAGCTGGAGAGAGGACAGAATATACATGTAACCCCATATACATCCCCTATATATATACTGCACCGACACCAGCGGGAGAGAGGACAGAATATACATGTACCCCATATACATCCCCTAAATATATACTGCACTGACACCAGCTGGAGAGAGAGAGGACAGAATATACATGTGCCGCATATACATCCCCTATATATATATACTGCACTGACACCAGCTGGAGAGAGAGAGAGGACAGAATATACATGTAACCCCATATACTTCCCCTATATATACACACTGCACTGACACCAGCTGGAGAGAGAGAGGACAGAATATACATGTACCCCATATACATCACCTATATATATACTGCACTGACACCAGCTTGAGAGAGAGAGGACAGAATATACTTGTACCACATATAAATCCCCTATATATATACTGCACTGACACCAGCTGGAGAGAGGACAGAATATACATGTAACCCCATATACATCCCCTATATATATACTGCACCGACACCAGCTGGAGAGAGAGAGGACAGAATATACATGTAACCCCATATACATCCCCTATATATATACTGCACCGACACCAGCTGGAGAGAGAGAGAGGACAGAATATACATGTAACCCCATATACATCCCCTATATATATACTGCACCGACACCAGCTGGAGAGAGAGAGGACAGAATATACATGTACCCCATATACATCCCCTATATATATACTGCACCGACACCAGCTGGAGAGAGAGAGGACAGAATATACATGTACCCCATATACATCCCCTATATATATACTGCACCGACACCAGCTGGAGAGAGAGGACAGAATATACATGTACCCCATATACATCCCCTATATATATACTGCACCGACACCAGCTGGGAGAGAGAGGACAGAATATACATGTAACCCCATATACATCCCTTATATATATACTGCACCGACACCAGCTGGAGAGAGAGAGAGGACAGAATATACATGTAACCCCATATACATCCCCTATATATATATACTGCACCGACACCAGCTGGAGAGAGAGAGGACAGAATATACATGTAACCCCATATACATCCCCTATATATATATACTGCACCAACACCAGCTGGAGAGAGAGAGGACAGAATATACATGTAACCCCATATACATCCCCTATATATATATACTGCACCAACACCAGCTGGAGAGAGAGAGGACAGAATATACATGTACCCCATATACATCCCATATATACACTGCACCGACACCAGCTGGGAGAGAGAGAGAGGACAGAATATACATGTAACCCCATATACATCCCTTATATATATATACTGCACCGACACCAGCTGGAGAGAGAAGACAGAATATACATGTACCCCCATATACATCCCTATATATATACTGCCTCCGACACCAGCTGGAGAGAGAGAGAGGACAGAATATACATGTAACCCCATATACATCCCCTATATATATACTGCACCGACACCAGCTGGAGAGAGAGGACAGAATATACATGTACCCCATATACATCCCCTATATATATACACTGCACCGACACCAGCTGGAGAGAGGACAGAATATACATGTACCCCGTATACATCCCCTATATATACACTGCACCGACACCAGCTGGAGAGAGGACAGAATATACATGTACCCCATATACATCCCCTATATATATACTGCACCGACACCAGCTGGAGAGAGAGAGGACAGAATATACATGTAACCCCATATACATCCCCTATATATATACTGCACCGACACCAGCTGGAGAGAGAGAGGACAGAATATACATGTACCCCATATACATCCCTTAAATATATACTGCACCGACACCAGCTGGAGAGAGAGGACAGAATATACATGTAACCCCATATACATCCCTTATATATATACTGCACCGACACCAGCTGGAGAGAGAGAGAGAGGACAGAATATACATGTAACCCCATATACATCCCTTATATATACACACTGCCCCGACACCAGATGGAGAGAGAGAGAGAGGACAGAATATACATGTAACCCCATATACATCCCTTATATATATACTGCACCGACACCAGCTGGAGAGAGAGAGAGGACAGAATATACATGTAACCCCATATACATCCCCTATATATATACTGCACCAACACCAGCTGGGGAGAGAGAGGACAGAATATACATGTACCCCATATACATCCCCTATATATTTACTGCACCGACACCAGCTGGAGAGAGAGGACAGAATATACATGTAACCCCATATACATCCCTTATATATATACTGCACCGACACCAGCTGGAGAGAGAAGACAGAATATACATGTACCCCCATATACATCCCCTATATATATACTGCTCCGACACCAGCTGGAGAGAGAGAGAGGACAGAATATACATGTAACCCCATATACATCCCTTATATATATACTGCACCGACACCAGCTGGAGAGAGAGGACAGAATATACATGTAACCCCATATACATCCCCTATATATATACTGCACCGACACCAGCTGGAGAGAGAGGACAGAATATACATGTACCCCATATACATCCCCTATATATATACTGCACCGACACCAGCTGGAGAGAGAGAGAGAGAGAGAGGACAGAATATACATGTACCCCATATACATCCCCTATATATACACTGCACCGACACCAGCTGGAGAGAGAGGACAGAATATACATGTAACCCCATATACATCCCTTATATATATACTGCACCGACACCAGCTGGAGAGAGAGAGAGAGAGAGAGGACAGAATATACATGTAACCCCATATACATCCCTTATATATACACACTGCCCCGACACCAGATGGAGAGAGAGAGAGAGGACAGAATATACATGTAACCCCATATACATCCCTTATATATATACTGCACCGACACCAGCTGGAGAGAGAGAGGACAGAATATACATGTAACCCCATATACATCCCCTATATATATACTGCACCAACACCAGCTGGAGAGAGAGAGGACAGAATATACATGTACCCCATATACATCCCATATATATATACTGCTCCGACACCAGCTGGAGAGAGAGAGGACAGAATATACATGTAACCCCATATACATCCCCTATATATATACTGCACCAACACCAGCTGGAGAGAGAGAGACAGAATATACATGTACCCCATATACATCCCCTATATATTTACTGCACCGACACCAGCTGGAGAGAGAGGACAGAATATACATGTACCCCCATATACATCCCCTATATATATACTGCTCCGACACCAGCTGGAGAGAGAGAGAGGACAGAATATACATGTACCCCATATACATCCCTTATATATATACTGCACCGACACCAGCTGGAGAGAGAGGACAGAATATACATGTAACCCCATATACATCCCCTATATATATACTGCACCGACACCAGCTGGAGAGAGAAGACAGAATATACATGTACCCCATATACATCCCCTATATATATACTGCTCCGACACCAGCTGGAGAGAGAGAGAGGACAGAATATACATGTACCCCATATACATCCCTTATATATATACTGCACCGACACCAGCTGGAGAGAGAGGACACTGCAGTCGACCCCAAATATACATGTACGTACATACACACACATATACATATCATACACCCCCTGCGCCCCTGATACCTGTGCAGATCTTCCAAGTCGTCTTGTAAGATTTCCTCCTCTCCAGCACCAAGCAGCATCTACAGGAGACAAGGAAGTAATAAGACACATAAGAAGAGTAAGATTCCCCCCCCTCCTCCTCCTCCAGGCAGGCAGCATCCCCCTCCTCCTCCTCCACACAGCATCCTCCTCCTCCTCCTCCACACAGCACCCTCCTCCTCCTCCTCCTCACACAGCATCCTCCCCCACCACCACACAGCATCCCCCTCCTCCTCCACACAGCACCCTCCTCCTCCTCCTCCACACAGCACCCTCCTCCTCCTCCTCCTCCACACAGCATCCTCCTCCTCCACCACACAGCATCCCCCCCTCCTCCTCCTCCTCCTCCTCCACCACACAGCATCCCCCCCCTCCTCCTCCTCCTCCTCCACACAGCATCCTCCTCCTCCTCCTCCCACACAGCACCCTCCTCCTCCTCCTCCACACAGCATCCTCCCCCACCACCACACAGCATCCCCCTCCTCCTCCACACAGCACCCTCCTCCTCCTCCTCCTCCACACAGCATCCTCCTCCTCCTCCTCCTCCACACAGCATCCTCCTCCTCCACCACACAGCATCCCCCCCTCCTCCTCCTCCTCCTCCACCACACAGCATCCCCCCCTCCTCCTCCTCCTCCTCCACCACACAGCATCCCCCCTCCTCCCTCCTCCTCCACCACACAGCATCCCCCCCTCCCCCCTCCTCCACCACACAGCATCCCCCCCTCCTCCTCCACCACACAGCATCCCCCCCCTCCCCCTCCTCCACCACACAGCATCCCCCCCCCTCCTCCACCACACAGCATCCCCCCCCTCCCCCTCCTCCACCACACAGCATCCCCCCCCTCCCCCTCCTCCACCACACAGCATCCCCCCCCTCCCCCACACAGCATCCCCCCCCCTCCCCCTCCTCCACCACACAGCATCCCCCCCCCCTCCTCCTCCTCCACCACACAGCATCCCCCCCCTCCCCCTCCTCCACCACACAGCATCCCCCCCCTCCCCCTCCTCCACCACACAGCATCCCCCCCCCCTCCTCCACCACACAGCATCCCCCCCCTCCCCCTCCTCCACCACACAGCATCCCCCCCCCCTCCTCCACCACACAGCATCCCCCCCCCCTCCTCCCACCACACAGCATCCCCTCCCCCTCCTCCACCACACAGCATCCCCTCCCCCTCCTCCACCACACAGCATCCCCTCCCCCTCCTCCACCACACAGCATCCCCCCCCCCTCCTCCACCACACAGCATCCCCCCCCCTCCCCCTCCTCCACCACACAGCATCCCCCCCCTCCCCCTCCTCCACCACACAGCATCCCCCCCCCTCCCCCTCCTCCACCACACAGCATCCCCCCCTCCCCCTCCTCCACCACACAGCATCCCCCCCTCCCCCTCCTCCACCACACAGCATCCCCCCCCTCCCCCTCCTCCACCACACAGCATCCCCCCCCTCCCCCTCCTCCACCACACAGCATCCCCCCCCTCCACCACACAGCATCCCCCCCTCCCCCTCCTCCACCACACAGCATCCCCCCCCTCCCCCTCCTCCACCACACAGCATCCCCCCCCTCCCTCCCCCCCACACAGCATCCCCTCCCCCTCCACCACACAGCATCCCCCCTCCCCCTCCTCCACCACACAGCATCCCCCCCTCCCCCTCCTCCACCACACAGCATCCCCCCCCTCCCCCTCCTCCACCACACAGCATCCCCCCCCTCCCCCTCCTCCACCACACAGCATCCCCCCCCTCCCCCTCCTCCACCACACAGCATCCCCCCCCTCCCCCTCCTCCACCACACAGCATCCCCCCCCTCCCCCCTCCTCCACCACACAGCATCCCCCCCCTCCCCCTCCTCCACCACACAGCATCCCCCCCCTCCCCCTCCTCCACCACACAGCATCCCCCCCCTCCCCCTCCTCCACCACACAGCATCCCCCCCCTCCCCCTCCTCCACCACACAGCATCCCCCCCCTCCCCCTCCTCCACCACACAGCATCCCCCCCCTCCCCCTCCTCCACCACACAGCATCCCCCCCTCCCCCTCCTCCACCACACAGCATCCCCCCCCTCCCCCTCCTCCACCACACAGCATCCCCCCCCTCCCCCTCCTCCACCACACAGCATCCCCCCCCTCCCCCTCCTCCACCACACAGCATCCCCCCCCTCCCCCCTCCTCCACCACACAGCATCCCCCCCCTCCCCCTCCTCCACCACACAGCATCCCCCCCCTCCCCCTCCTCCACCACACAGCATCCCCCCCTCCCCCTCCTCCACCACACAGCATCCCCCCCCTCCCCCTCCTCCACCACACAGCATCCCCCCCTCCCCCTCCTCCACCACACAGCATCCCCCCCCTCCCCCTCCTCCACCACACAGCATCCCCCCCCTCCCCCTCCCTCCACCACACAGCATCCCCCCCTCCCCTCCTCCACCACACAGCATCCCCCCCTCCCCCTCCTCCACCACACAGCATCCCCCCCTCCCCCTCCTCCACCACACAGCATCCCCCCCTCCCCCTCCTCCACCACACAGCATCCCCCCCCTCCCCCTCCTCCACCACACAGCATCCCCCCCCTCCCCCTCCTCCACCACACAGCATCCCCCCCCTCCCCCTCCTCCACCACACAGCATCCCCCCCTCCCCCTCCTCCACCACACAGCATCCCCCCCCTCCCCCTCCTCCACCACACAGCATCCCCCCCCTCCCCCTCCTCCACCACACAGCATCCCCCCCCTCCCCCTCCTCCACCACACAGCATCCCCCCCCTCCCCCTCCTCCACCACACAGCATCCCCCCTCCCCTCCTCCACCACACAGCATCCCCCCCTCCCCCTCCTCCACCACACAGCATCCCCCCCCTCCCCTCCTCCACCACACAGCATCCCCCCCTCCCCCTCCTCCACCACACAGCATCCCCCCCTCCCCCTCCTCCACCACACAGCATCCCCCCCCCTCCCCTCCTCCACCACACAGCATCCCCCCTCCCCTCCTCCACCACACAGCATCCCCCCCTCCCCCTCCTCCACCACACAGCATCCCCCCCTCCCCCTCCTCCACCACACAGCATCCCCCCTCCCCCTCCTCCACCACACAGCATCCCCCCCTCCCCCCTCCTCCACCACACAGCATCCCCCCCTCCCCCTCCTCCACCACACAGCATCCCCCCCTCCCCCTCCTCCACCACACAGCATCCCCCCCTCCCCCTCCTCCACCACACAGCATCCCCCCCCTCCCCCTCCTCCACCACACAGCATCCCCCCCCTCCCCTCCTCCACCACACAGCATCCCCCCCCTCCCCCTCCCTCCACCACACAGCATCCCCCCCTCCCCCTCCTCCACCACACAGCATCCCCCCCTCCCTCCTCCACCACACAGCATCCCCCCCTCCCCCTCCACCACACAGCATCCCCCCCTCCTCCTCCACCACACAGCATCCCCCCTCCCTCCTCCACCACACAGCATCCCCCCCTCCCTCCTCCACCACACAGCATCCCCCCCTCCTCCTCCACCACACAGCATCCCCCCCTCCTCCTCCACCACACAGCATCCCCCCCTCCTCCTCCACCACACAGCATCCCCCCCTCCTCCTCCACCACACAGCATCCCCCCTCCTCCTCCACCACACAGCATCCCCCCCTCCTCCTCCACCACACAGCATCCCCCCCTCCTCCTCCACCACACAGCATCCCCCCCTCCTCCTCCACCACACAGCATCCCCCCCTCCTCCTCCACCACACAGCATCCCCCCCTCCCTCCTCCACACCACACGCATCCCCCCCTCCTCCTCCACCACACAGCATCCCCCCCTCCTCCTCCACCACACATCCCCCCCTCCTCCTCCCCACACAGCATCCCCCCTCCTCCTCCACCACACAGCATCCCCCCTCCTCCTCTCCACCACACAGCATCCCCCCCTCCTCCTCCACCACACAGCATCCCCCCCTCCTCCTCCACCACACAGCATCCCCCCCTCCTCCTCCACCACACAGCATCCCCCCCTCCTCCTCCACCACACAGCATCCCCCCCTCCTCCTCCACCACACAGCATCCCCCCCTCCTCCTCCACCACACAGCATCCCCCCCTCCTCCTCCACCACACAGCATCCCCCCCTCCTCCTCCACCACACAGCATCCCCCCCTCCTCCTCCACCACACAGCATCCCCCCCCTCCTCCTCCACCACACAGCATCCCCCCCTCCTCCTCCACCACACAGCATCCCCCCCTCCTCCTCCACCACACAGCATCCCCCCCTCCTCCTCCACCACACAGCATCCCCCCTCCTCCTCCACCACACAGCATCCCCCCCTCCTCCTCCACCACACAGCATCCCCCCCTCCTCCTCCACCACACAGCATCCCCCCTCCTCCTCCACCACACAGCATCCCCCCCTCCTCCTCCACCACACAGCATCCCCCCCTCCTCCTCCACCACACAGCATCCCCCCCTCCTCCTCCACCACACAGCATCCCCCCCTCCTCCTCCACCACACAGCATCCCCCCTCCTCCTCCACCACACAGCATCCCCCCTTCTCCTCCACCACACAGCATCCCCCCCTCCTCCTCCACCACACAGCATCCCCCCCTCCTCCTCCACCACACAGCATCCCCCCCTCCTCCTCCACCACACAGCATCCCCCCTCCTCCTCCACCACACAGCATCCCCCCCTCCTCCTCCACCACACAGCATCCCCCCCTCCTCCTCCACCACACAGCATCCCCCCCTCCTCCTCCACCACACAGCATCCCCCCCTCCTCCTCCACCACACAGCATCCCCCCCTCCTCCTCCACCACACAGCATCCCCCCCTCCTCCTCCACCACACAGCATCCCCCCCTCCTCCTCCACCACACAGCATCCCCCCCTCCTCCTCCACCACACAGCATCCCCCCCTCCTCCTCCACCACACAGCATCCCCCCCTCCTCCTCCACCACACAGCATCCCCCCCTCCTCCTCCACCACACAGCATCCCCCCCTCCTCCTCCACCACACAGCATCCCCCCCTCCTCCTCCACCACACAGCATCCCCCCTCCTCCTCCACCACACAGCATCCCCCCCTCCTCCTCCACCACACAGCATCCCCCCCTCCTCCTCCACCACACAGCATCCCCCCCTCCTCCTCCACCACACAGCATCCCCCCCTCCTCCTCCACCACACAGCATCCCCCCCTCCTCCTCCACCACACAGCATCCCCCCCTCCTCCCTCCACCACACAGCATCCCCCCCTCCTCCTCCACCACACAGCATCCCCCCTCCTCCACCACACAGCATCCCCCCCTCCTCCTCCACCACACAGCATCCCCCCCTCCTCCTCCACCACACAGCATCCCCCCCTCCTCCTCCACCACACAGCATCCCCCCCTCCTCCACCACACAGCATCCCCCCTCCTCCTCCACCACACAGCATCCCCCCCTCCTCCTCCACCACACAGCATCCCCCCCTCCTCCACCACACAGCATCCCCCCCTCCTCCTCCACCACACGCATCCCCCCCTCCTCCACCACACAGCATCCCCCCCTCCCTCCACCACACAGCATCCCCCCTCCTCCACCACACAGCATCCCCCCCCCTCCTCCACACCAGCATCCCCCCCTCCTCCACCACACAGCATCCCCCCCTCCTCCTCCACCACACAGCATCCCCCCTCCCTCCTCCACCAGCACAGCATCCCCCCCCTCCTCCACCACACAGCATCCCCCCTCCTCCTCCACCACACAGCATCCCCCCTCCTCCACCACACAGCATCCCCCCCTCCTCCACCACACAGCATCCCCCCCTCCTCCACCACACAGCATCCCCCCTCCTCCACCACCACAGCATCCCCCCCTCCTCCACCACACAGCATCCCCCCTCCTCCACCACACAGCATCCCCCCCTCCTCCACCACACAGCATCCCCCCCTCCTCCACCACACAGCATCCCCCCCTCCTCCACCACACAGCATCCCCCCCTCCTCCACCACACAGCATCCCCCCCTCCTCCACCACACAGCATCCCCCCCTCCTCCACCACACAGCATCCCCCCTCCTCCACCACACAGCATCCCCCCTCCTCCACCACACAGCATCCCCCCCTCCTCCACCACACAGCATCCCCCCCTCCTCCACCACACAGCATCCCCCCCTCCTCCACCACACAGCATCCCCCCCTCCTCCACCACACAGCATCCCCCCCTCCTCCACCACACAGCATCCCCCCTCCTCCACCACACAGCATCCCCCCTCCTCCACCACACAGCATCCCCCCCTCCTCCACCACACAGCATCCCCCCCTCCTCCACCACACAGCATCCCCCCCTCCTCCACACAGCATCCCCCCCTCCTCCACCACACAGCATCCCCCCTCCTCCACCACACAGCATCCCCCCCTCCTCCACCACACAGCATCCCCCCCTCCTCCACCACACAGCATCCCCCCCTCCTCCACCACACAGCATCCCCCCCTCCTCCACCACACAGCATCCCCCCTCCTCCACCACACAGCATCCCCCCCTCCTCCACCACACAGCATCCCCCCCTCCTCCACCACACAGCATCCCCCCCTCCTCCACCACACAGCATCCCCCCTCCTCCACCACACAGCATCCCCCCTCCTCCACCACACAGCATCCCCCTCCTCCACCACACAGCATCCCCCCCTCCTCCACCACACAGCATCCCCCCCTCCTCCACCACACAGCATCCCCCCTCCTCCACCACACAGCATCCCCCCTCCTCCACCACACAGCATCCCCCTCCTCCACCACACAGCATCCCCCCCTCCTCCACCACACACATCCCCCCTCCTCCACCACACAGCATCCCCCCCTCCTCCACCACACAGCATCCCCCCTCCCTCCACCACACAGCATCCCCCCCTCCTCCACCACACAGCATCCCCCCGTCCTCCACCACACAGCATCCCCCGTCCTCCACCACACAGCATCCCCCGTCCTCCACCACACAGCATCCCCCCCTCCTCCACCACACAGCATCCCCCCCTCCTCCACCACACAGCATCCCCCCCTCCTCCTCCACACAGCATCCCCCCCTCCTCCACCACACAGCATCCCCCCTCCTCCACCACACAGCATCCCCCCTCCTCCACCACACAGCATCCCCCCCTCCTCCACCACACAGCATCCCCCCTCCTCCACCACACAGCATCCCCCCTCCTCCACACACAGCATCCCCCCCTCCTCCACCACACAGCATCCCCCCCTCCTCCACCACACAGCATCCCCCCCTCCTCCACCACACAGCATCCCCCCTCCTCCACCACACAGCATCCCCCTCCTCCACCACACAGCATCCCCCCCTCCTCCACCACACAGCATCCCCCCCTCCTCCACCACACAGCATCCCCCCCTCCTCCACCACACAGCATCCCCCCCTCCTCCACCACACAGCATCCCCCCCTCCTCCTCCACACAGCACCCCCCCCTCCTCCACCACACAGCATCCCCCCCTCCTCCTCCACACAGCACCCCCCTCCTCCTCCACACAGCACCCCCCCCCCTCCTCCACACAGCACCCCCCTCCTCCTCCACACAGCACCCCCCTCCTCCTCCACACAGCACCCCCCTCCTCCTCCTCCTCCACACAGCACCCCCCCCCTCCTCAGGACATTACACCCGGTATTCCCCCCTCCTCCTCAGGACATTACACCCGGTATCCCCCCTCCTCCTCAGGACATTACACCCGGTATCCCCCCCCTCCTCCTCAGGACATTACACCCGGTATCCCCCCCCTCCTCCTCCTCAGGACATTACACCCGGTATCCCCCCCCCCCTCCTCCTCCTCAGGACATTACACCCGATATCCCCCCCCTCCTCCTCAGGACATTACACCCGGTATCCCCCCCTCCTCCTCCTCCTCAGGACATTACACCCGATATCCCCCCCCTCCTCCTCAGGACATTACACCCGGTATCCCCCCTCCTCCTCCTCAGGACATTACACCCGGTATCCCCCCCTCCTCCTCCTCAGGACATTACACCCGGTATCCCCCCCTCCTCCTCAGGACATTACACCCGGTATCCCCCCCTCCTCCTCCTCAGGACATTACACCCGGTATCCCCCTCCTCCTCAGACATTACACCCGGTATCCCCCCCTCCTCCCTCCTCAGGACATTACACCCGGTATCCCCCCCTCCTCCCCTCAGGACATTACACCCGGTATCCCCCCCTCCTCCTCCTCAGGACATTACACCGGTATCCCCCCCTCCTCCTCCTCCTCCTCAGGACATTACACCCGGTATCCCCCCCTCCTCCTCCTCAGGACATTACACCCGGTATCCCCCCCCTCCTCCTCCTCAGGACATTACACCCGGTATCCCCCCCTCCTCCTCCTCAGGACATTACACCCGGTATCCCCCCCCCTCTCCTCCTCAGGACATTACACCCGATATCCCCCCCTCCTCCTCAGGACATTACACCCGGTATCCCCCCTCCTCCTCCTCAGGACATTACACCCGGTATCCCCCCTCCTCCTCAGGACATTACACCCGGTATCCCCCCCTCCTCCTCCTCAGGACATTACACCCGGTATCCCCCCCTCCTCCTCAGGACATTACACCCGGTATCCCCCCCTCCTCCTCCTCAGGACATTACACCCGGTATCCCCCCTCCTCCTCCTCAGGACATTACACCCGGTATCCCCCCTCCTCCTCCTCAGGACATTACACCCGGTATCCCCCCCTCCTCCTCCTCAGGACATTACACCCGGTATCCCCCCCCCCTCAGGACATTACACCCGGTATCCCCCCCTCCTCCTCCTCAGGACATTACACCCGGTATCCCCTCCTCCTCCTCAGGACATTACACCCGGTATCCCCCCTCCTCCTCCTCCTCAGGACATTACACCCGGTATCCCCCCCTCCCTCCTCAGGACATTACACCCGGTATCCCCCCCTCCCCTCCTCAGGACATTACACCCGGTATCCCCCCCTCCCCTCCTCAGGACATTACACCCGGTATCCCCTCCTCCTCCTCAGGACATTACACCCGGTATCCCCCCCTCCCCCTCCTCAGGACATTACACCCGGTATCCCCCCCTCCTCCTCAGGACATTACACCCGGTATCCCCCCCTCCTCCTCAGGACATTACACCCGTTATCCCCCCCTCCTCCTCAGGACATTACACCCGGTATCCCCCCCTCCTCCTCAGGACATTACACCCGGTATCCCCCCCTCCTCCTCAGGACATTACACCCGGTATCCCCCCCCTCCTCCTCAGGACATTACACCCGGTATCCCCCCCTCCTCCTCCTCAGGACATTACACCCGGTATCTCCTCCTCCTCAGGACATTACACCCGGTATCCCCCCCCTCCTCCTCCTCAGGACATTACACCCGGTATCCCCCCCCCCCTCCTCCTCAGGACATTACACCCGGTATCCCCCCCCCCTCCTCAGGACATTACACCCGGTATCCCCCCCTCCTCCTCCTCAGGACATTACACCCGGTATCCCCCCCCCCTCCTCCTCAGGACATTACACCCGGTATCCCCCCCCTCCTCCTCAGGACATTACACCCGGTATCCCCCCCTCCTCCTCCTCAGGACATTACACCCGGTATCCCCCCCCCCTCCTCCTCCTCAGGACATTACACCCGGTATCCACCCCCTCCCTCCTCAGGACATTACACCCGGTATCCCCCCCCTCCTCCTCCTCAGGACATTACACCCGGTATCCCCCCCTCCTCCTCCTCAGGACATTACACCCGGTATCCCCCCCCTCCTCCTCCTCAGGACATTACACCCGGTATCCCCCCCTCCTCCTCCTCAGGACATTACACCCGGTATCCCCTCCTCCTCCTCAGGACATTACACCCGGTATCCCCCCCCTCCTCCTCAGGACATTACACCCGGTATCCCCCCCTCCCTCCTCCTCCTCCTCCTCCTCAGGACATTACACCCGGTATCCCCCCCTCCTCCTCAGGACATTACACCCGGTATCCCCTCCTCCTCCTCCTCAGGACATTACACCCGGTATCCCCCCTCCCCTCTCAGGACATTACACGCGGTATCCCCCCCTCCTCCTCCTCAGGACATTACACCCGGTATCCCCCCCCCCTCCTCCTCAGGACATTACACCCGGTATCCCCCCTCCTCCTCCTCAGGACATTACACCCGGTATCCCCCCCTCCTCCTCCTCAGGACATTACACCCGGTATCCCCCCCCCTCCTCCTCAGGACATTACACGCGGTATCCCCCCCCTCCTCCTCAGGACATTACACCCGGTATCCCCTCCTCCTCCTCAGGACATTACACCCGGTATCCCCTCCTCCTCCTCAGGACATTACACCCGGTATCCCCCCTCCTCCTCAGGACATTACACCCGGTATCCCCTCCTCCTCCTCAGGACATTACACCCGGTATCCCCCCCCCCTCAGGACATTACACCCGGTATCCCCTCCTCAGGACATTACACCCGGTATCCCCTCCTCCTCCTCAGGACATTACACCCGGTATCCCCCTCCTCCTCCTCCTCAGGACATTACACCCGGTATCCCCCCCTCCTCCTCCTCAGGACATTACACCCGGTATCCCCCCCCTCCTCCTCAGGACATTACACCCGGTATCCCCCCCTCCTCCTCCTCCTCCTCCTCCTCAGGACATTACACCCGGTATCCCCCCCTCCTCCTCCTCAGGACATTACACCCGGTATCCCCCCCTCCTCCTCCTCAGGACATTACACCCGGTATCCCCCCCTCCTCCTCCTCAGGACATTACACCAGGTATCCCCTCCTCCTCAGGACATTACACCCGGTATCCCCCCCTCCTCCTCCTCAGGACATTACACCCGGTATCCCCCCCCTCCTCCTCCTCAGGACATTACACCAGGTATCCCCCCCTCCTCAGGACATTACACCCGGTATCCCCCCCTCCTCCTCCTCAGGACATTACACCCGGTATCCCCCCCCCCTCCTCCTCCTCAGGACATTACACCCGGTATCCCCCCTCCTCCTCCTCAGGACATTACACCCGGTATCCCCCCTCCTCCTCCTCAGGACATTACACCCGGTATCCCCCTCCTCCTCCTCCTCAGGACATTACACCCGGTATCCCCCCCTCCTCCTCCTCAGGACATTACACCCGGTATCCCCCCCCTCCTCCTCAGGACATTACACCCGGTATCCCCCCCTCCTCCTCCTCCTCCTCCTCCTCAGGACATTACACCCGGTATCCCCCCCTCCTCCTCCTCAGGACATTACACCCGATATCCCCCCCTCCTCCTCCTCAGGACATTACACCCGGTATCCCCCCCTCCTCCTCAGGACATTACACCCGGTATCCCCCCTCCTCCTCCTCAGGACATTACACCCGGTATCCCCCCCTCCTCCTCCTCAGGACATTACACCCGGTATCCCCCCCTCCTCAGGACATTACACCCGGTATCCCCCCTCCTCCTCCTCAGGACATTACACCCGGTATCCCCCCCTCCTCCTCCTCAGGACATTACACCCGGTATCCCCCCTCCTCCTCCTCAGGACATTACACCCGGTATCCCCCCCTCCTCCTCCTCAGGACATTACACCCGGTATCCCCCCTCCTCCTCAGGACATTACACCCGGTATCCCCCCCTCCTCAGGACATTACACCCGGTATCCCCCCCTCCTCCTCCTCAGGACATTACACCCGGTATCCCCCCCTCCTCCTCCTCAGGACATTACACCCGGTATCCCCCCTCCTCCTCCTCAGGACATTACACCCGGTATCCCCCCCCCTCCTCCTCAGGACATTACACCCGGTATCCCCCCCTCCTCAGGACATTACACCCGGTATCCCCCCCTCCTCCTCAGGACATTACACCCGGTATCCCCCCCTCCTCCTCCTCAGGACATTACACCCGGTATCCCCCCCTCCTCCTCCTCAGGACATTACACCCGGTATCCCCCCCTCAGGACATTACACCCGGTATCCCCCTCCTCCTCCTCAGGACATTACACCCGGTATCCCCCCCCCTCCTCCTCAGGACATTACACCCGGTATCCCCCCCTCCTCCTCCTCAGGACATTACACCCGGTATCCCCCCCTCCTCAGGACATTACACCCGGTATCCCCCCCTCCTCCGCCTCAGGACATTACACCCGGTATCCCCCCCTCCTCCTCCTCAGGACATTACACCCGGTATCCCCCCTCCTCCTCCTCAGGACATTACACCCGGTATCCCCCCCTCCTCCTCCTCAGGACATTACACCCGGTATCCCCCCCTCCTCCTCCTCAGGACATTACACCCGGTATCCCCCCTCCTCCTCCTCAGGACATTACACCCGGTATCCCCCCCTCCTCCTCCTCAGGACATTACACCCGGTATCCCCCCTCCTCCTCAGGACATTACACCCGGTATCCCCCCCTCCTCCTCAGGACATTACACCCGGTATCCCCCCCCTCCTCCTCAGGACATTACACCCGGTATCCCCCCCTCCTCAGGACATTACACCCGGTATCCCCCCTCCTCCTCAGGACATTACACGCGGTACCGCAGGCGTATTTACCTCTATATTCTGTTGGCAAGGATAACACGCCGCTTCCTCCTGTCACCTCCAGTCCCGGTCACACGAGTTATAATACAAATGACGTCATCACAAGGCGCCGGAGCAACCGGAAATACCCTCTCCGCCATCTTTACTGAGGGAAAACCACCTCCTGCCCACTTACCCTGCCTGTACTACTACTACTACTACTACCCCTGCCTGTACTACTACTACTACTACTACCCCTGTCTGTCTTACTACTAATACTACCCCTGCCTGTACTACTACTAATACTACCCCTGCCTGTACTACTACTACTACTACCCCTGCCTGTCCTACTACTACTACTACTACCCCTGCCTGTCCTACTACTACTACTACTACCCCTGCCTGTCCTACTACTACTACCCCTGCCTGTCCTACTACTACTACTACCCCTGCCTGTCTACTACTACTGCTAGCTGTATTACTACTACTCCTGCCTGTCTACTACTACTACTCCTGCGTGTACTACTACTAGTACAACTACCCCTGCCTGTCTACTACTAGTACAACTACTCCTGGCTGTCCTACTACTACTGCTGCTGGCTGTACTAGTACTATCCCTGCCTGTACTACTACTACCCCTGCCTGTCTACTATTACTACTGCTGGCTGTACTACTACTACCCCTGCCTGTACTACTACTACTACTCCTGCCTGTCCTACTACTACTACTACTACCTGTCCTACTACTACTACTACTACCCCTACCTGTCCTACTACTACCCCTGCCTGTCCTACTACTACTACTACTACCCCTGCCTGTCCTACTACTACTACCCTGCCTGTCCTACTACTACTACTACTACCCCTACCTGTCCTACTACTACTACTACCCCTGCCTGTCCTACTACTACTACCCCTGTCTGTCTACTATTACTACTGCTGGCTGTACTGCTACTACTTTGCCTGTACTACTACTACTACCCCTGCCTGTCCTACTACTACTACTTCTACCCCTGCCTGTCCTACTACTACTACTACCCCTGCCTATCCTACTTCTACTACCCCTGCCTGTCTACTATTACTACTGCTGGCTGTACTACTACTACCCCTGCCTGTCCTACTACTACTACTCCTGCCTGTCCTACTACTACTACCCCTGCCTGTCCTACTACTACTACTACCCCTGCCTATCCTATTACTACTACCCCTGCCTGTCTACTATTACTACTGTTGGCTGTACTACTACTACCCCTGCCTGTACTACTACCCCTGCCTGTCCTACTACTACTACCCCTGCATGTCCTACTACTACTACTACCCCTGCCTGTCCTACTACTACTACTACCCCTGCCTGTCCTACTACTACTACTACCCCTGCCTGTCCTACTACTACTTCCACTACCCCTGCCTGTCTACTACTACCCCTGCCTGTCTACTACTACCCCTGCCTGTCTACTACTACTACTACCGCTGCCTGTCCTACTACTGCTACTACTACCCCTGCCTGTCCTACTACTACTACCCAGGCCTGTCCTACTATTACTACCCCCTGTCTGTCTACTACCCCTGCCTGTCTACTACTACTACTACCGCTGCCTGTCCTACTACTGCTACTACTACCCCTGCCTGTCCTACTACTACTACCCCGGCCTGTCCTACTATTACTACCCCCTGTCTGTCTACTACTACCCCTGCCTGTCCTACTACTACTTCCACTACCCCTGCCTGTCTACTACTACCCCTGCCTGTCTACTGCTACTACTACCGCTGCCTGTCCTACTACTACTACTACTACCCCTGCCTGTCCTACTACTACTACTACCCCGGCCTGTCCTACTACTACCGCTGCCTGTCCTACTACTACTACTACTACCCCTGCCTGTCCTACTACTACTACTACCCCTGCCTGTCCTACTACTACTACTACCCCTGCCTGTCCTACTACTACTTCCACTACCCCTGCCTGTCCTACTACTACTACCCCTGCCTGTCCTACTACTACTACTACCCCTGCCTGTCCTACTACTACTACCCCGGCCTGTCCTACTACTACTACTACCCCTGCCTGTACTACTACTACTACTACCCCTGCCTGTACTACTACTACTCCTGCCTGTACTACTACTACTCCTGCCTGTACTACTACCACCCCTGCCTGTCCTACTACTACTACTACCCCTGCCTGTACTACTACTACTCCTGCCTGTACTACTACTACTCCTGCCTGTACTACTACTACCCCTGCCTGTACTACTACTACTACTACCGCTGCCTTTCCTACTACTACCCCTGCCTGTCCTACTACTACTACTACCCCTGCCTGTCCTACTACTACTTCCACTACCCCTGCCTGTCCTACTACTACTACCCCTGCCTGTCTACTATTACTACTGCTGGCTCTACTACTACTACCCCCTGTCTGTCCTACTACTACCCCTGCCTGTCTACTATTACTACTGCTGGCTGTACTACTACTACTCCTGCCTGTCCTACTACTACCCCTGCCTGTCTACTATTACTACTGCTGGCTCTACTACTACTACCCCCTGTCTGTCCTACTACTACCCCTGCCTGTCTACTATTACTACTGCTGGCTGTACTACTACTACTCCTGCCTGTCCTACTACTACTACTACCCCTGCCTGTCCTACTACTACTACTACCCCTGCCTGTCTACTATTACTACTGCTGGCTCTACTACTACTACCCCCTGTCTGTCTACTACTACCCCTGCCTGTCTACTACTACCCCTGCCTGTCTACTACTACTACTACCGCTGCCTGTCCTACTACTGCTACTACTACCCCTGCCTGTCCTACTACTACTACCCCGGCCTGTCCTACTATTACTACCCCCTGTCTGTCTACTACTACCCCTGCCTGTCCTACTACTACTTCCACTACCCCTGCCTGTCTACTACTACCCCTGCCTGTCTACTGCTACTACTACCGCTGCCTGTCCTACTACTACTACTACTACCCCTGCCTGTCCTACTACTACTACTACCCCGGCCTGTCCTACTACTACCGCTGCCTGTCCTACTACTACTACTACTACCCCTGCCTGTCCTACTACTACTACCCCTGCCTGTCCTACTACTACTACTACCCCTGCCTGTCCTACTACTTCCACTACCCCTGCCTGTCCTACTACTACTACCCCTGCCTGTCCTACTACTACTACTACCCCTGCCTGTCCTACTACTACTACCCCGGCCTGTCCTACTACTACTACCCCTGCCTGTCCTACTACTACTACCCCTGCCTGTCCTACTACTACTACCCCTGCCTGTACTACTACTACTACCCCTGCCTGTACTACTACTACTACCCCTGCCTGTCCTACTACTACTACCCCGGCCTGTCCTACTACTACTACCCCTGCCTGTCCTACTACTACTACCCCTGCCTGTCCTACTACTACTACTACCCCTGCCTGTCTACTACTACTACCCCCTGTCTGTCTACTACTACCCCTGGCTGTCCTACTACTACTACTACCCCTGCCTGTCTACTACTACTACCCCCTGTCTGTCTACTACTACCCCTGGCTGTCCTACTACTACTACTACCCCTGCCTGTACTACTACTACTACCACCCCTGCCTGTCTACTACTACTACCCCCTGTCTGTCTACTACTACCCCTGGCTGTCCTACTACTACTACTACCCCTGCCTGTACTACTACTACTACTACCCCTGCCTGTACTACTACTACTCCTGCCTGTACTACTACCACCCCTGCCTGTCCTACTACTACTACTACCCCTGCCTGTACTACTACTACTCCTGCCTGTACTACTACTACTCCTGCCTGTACTACTACTACCCCTGCCTGTACTACTACTACTACTACCGCTGCCTTTCCTACTACTACCCCTGCCTGTCCTACTACTACTACTACCCCTGCCTGTCCTACTACTACTTCCACTACCCCTGCCTGTCCTACTACTACTACCCCTGCCTGTCTACTATTACTACTGCTGGCTCTACTACTACTACCCCCTGTCTGTCCTACTACTACCCCTGCCTGTCTACTATTACTACTGCTGGCTGTACTACTACTACTCCTGCCTGTCCTACTACTACTACTACCCCTGCCTGTCCTACTACTACTACTACCCCTGCCTGTCTACTATTACTACTGCTGGCTGTACTACTACTACCCCCTGTCTGTCCTACTACTACCCCTGCCTGTCTACTATTACTACTGCTGGCTCTACTACTACTACCCCCTGTCTGTCCTACTACTGCCCCTGCCTGTCTACTATTACTACTGCTGGCTGTACTACTACTACTCCTGCCTGTCCTACTACTACTACTACCCCTGCCTGTTCTTCTACTACTACTACTACCCCTGCCTGTCTACTATTACTACTGCTGGCTCTACTACTACTACCCCCTGTCTGTCTACTACTACCCCTGCCTGTCTACTATTACTACTGCTGGCTGTACTACTACTACTCCTGCCTGTCCTACTACTACTACTACCCCTGCCTGTCCTACTACTACTACTACCCCTGCCTGTCTACTATTACTACTGCTGGCTCTACTACTACTACCCCCTGTCTGTCCTACTACTACCCCTGCCTGTCTACTATTACTACTGCTGGCTCTACTACTACTACCCCCTGTCTGTCTACTACTACCCCTGGCTGTCCTACTACTGCTACTACCCCTGCCTGTCTACTACTACCCCCGCCTGTACTACTACTACTACTACCCCTGCCTGTACTACTACTACTACTACCCCTGCCTGTACTACTACTACTCCTGCCTGTACTACTACTACTCCTGCCTGTACTACTACTACTCCTGCCTGTACTACTACTACTACTACCGCTGCCTGTCCTACTACTACCGCTGCCTTTCCTACTACTACTACCCCTGCCTGTCCTACTACTACTACCCCTGCCTGTCTACTATTACTACTGCTGGCTCTACTACTACTACCCCCTGTCTGTCCTACTACTACCCCTGCCTGTCTACTATTACTACTGCTGGCTGTACTACTACTACTCCTGCCTGTCCTACTACTACTACTACCCCTGCCTGTCCTACTACTACTACTACTACCCCTGCCTGTCTACTATTACTACTGCTGGCTCTACTACTACTACCCCCTGTCTGTCTACTACTACCCCTGCCTGTCCTACTACTACTACTTCTACCCCTGCCTGTTCTACTACTACTACTACCCCCTGTCTGTCTACTACTACCCCTGGCTGTACTACTACTACCCTTGCCTGTCCTACTGCTACTACTACCGCTGCCTGTCCTACTACTACTACTACCCCTGCCCTACTACTACTACCCCTGCCTGTACTACTACTACCACCCCTGCCTGCCCTACTACTACTACCCCTGCCTGTCCTACTACTACCCCTGTCTACTGTACCACTACTACCCCCTGTCTGTCTACTACTACCCCCGCCTGTCCTACTATTACTACTACTACCCCTGCCTGTCCTACTACTACTACTACCCCCTGTCTGTCTACTACTACCCCTGGCTGTCCTACTACTACCCCTGGCTGTCCTACTACTACTACTACCACTGCCTGTCCTACTACTACCCCTGCATGTCCTACTACTACCCCTGCCTGTACTACTACTACCACCCCTGCCTGCCCTACTACTACTACCCCTGCTTGTCCTACTACTACCCCTGTCTACTGTACCACTACTACCCCCTGTCTGTCTACTACTACCACCCCTGCCTGCCCTACTACTACCCCTGCCTGTCCTACTACTACTACTACCCCTGCCTGTCCTACTACTACTACTACCCCTGCCTGTCCTACTACTACTACTACCCCTGCCTGTCTACTATTACTACTGCTGGCTCTACTACTACTACCCCCTGTCTGTCTACGACTACCCCTGCCTGTCCTACTACTACTACTTCTACCCCTGCCTGTTCTACTACTACTACTACCCCCTGTCTGTCTACTACTACCCCTGGCTGTACTACTACTACCCTTGCCTGTCCTACTGCTACTACTACCGCTGCCTGTCCTACTACTACTACTACCCCTGCCCTACTACTACCCCTGCCTGTACTACTACTACCACCCCTGCCTGCCCTACTACTACTACCCCTGCCTGTCCTACTACTACCCCTGTCTACTGTACCACTACTACCCCCTGTCTGTCTACTACTACCACCCCTGCCTGCCCTACTACTACCCCTGCCTGTCCTACTACTACTACTACCCCTGCCTGTCCTACTACTACTACTACCCCTGGCTGTACTACTACTACCCCTGCCTGTCCTACTGCTACTACTACCGCTGCCTGTCCTACTACTACTACTACCCCTGCCCTACTACTACCCCTGCCTGTACTACTACTACCACCCCTGCCTGCCCTACTACTACTACCCCTGCCTGTCCTACTACTACCCCTGTCTACTGTACCACTACTACCCCCTGTCTGTCTACTACTACCCCCGCCTGTCGTACTATTACTACTACTACCCCTGCCTGTCCTACTACTACTACTACCCCCTGTCTGTCTACTACTACCCCTGCCTGTCTACTACTACCGCTGCCTGTCCTACTACTACTACTACCTCTGCATGTCCTACTACTACCCCGGCCTGTCCTACTATTACTACCCCCTGTCTGTCTACTACTACCCCTGCCTGTACTACTACTACCACCCCTGCCTGCCCTACTACTACTACCCCTGCTTGTCCTACTACTACCCCGTCTACTGTACCACTACTACCCCGTCTGTCTACTACTACCACCCCTGCCTGCCCTACTACTACCCCTGCCTGTCCTACTACTACTACTACCCCTGCCTGTCCTACTACTACTACTACCCCTGCCTGTCCTACTACTACTACTACCCCTGCCTGTCCTACTACTACTACTACCCCCTGTCTGTCTACTACTACCCCTGGCTGTCCTACTACTACCCCTGCCTGTCCTACTACTACCCCTGTGTACTGTACCACGACTACCCCTGAATGTCTACTTTACAACTACTAGTACCCCTGACTGTCTACTACTACAACCCTGACTGTCTACTGTACAGCTACTACTACCCCTGACTGTCTACTACTACAACCCTGACTGTCTACTGTACAGATACTACTACCCCTGACTGTCTACTGTACAACTACTACCCCTGACTGTCTACTATACAACTACTACTACCCCTGGCTGTATTCTGTACATCTACTACTACCCCTGGCTGTATTCTGTACAGCTACTACTACCCCTGGCTGTATTCTGTACAGCTACTACTACCCCTGGCTGTATTCTGTACAGCTACTACTACCCCTGGCTGTATTCTGTACAGCTACTACTACCCCTGGCCGTATTCTGTACAGCTACTACTACCCCTGGCTGTATTCTGTACAGCTACTACTACCCCTGGCTGTATTCTGTACAGCTACTACTACCCCTGGCTGTATTCTGTACAGCTACTACTACCCCTGACTGTATTCTGTACAGCTACTACTACCCCTGGCTGTATTCTGTACAGCTACTACTACCCCTGGCTGTATTCTGTACAGCTACTACTACCCCTGGCTGTATTCTGTACAGCTACTACTACCCCTGGCTGTATTCTGTACAGCTACTACTACCCCTGGCTGTATGCTGTACAGCTACTACTACCCCTGGCTGTATTCTGTACAGCTACTACTACCCCTGGCTGTATTCTGTACAGCTACTACTACCCCTGGCTGTATTCTGTACAGCTACTACTACCCCTGGCTGTATTCTGTACAGCTACTACTACCCCTGGCTGTATTCTGTACAGCTACTACTACCCCTGGCTGTATGCTGTACAGCTACTACTACCCCTGGCTGTATTCTGTACAGCTACTACTACCCCTGGCTGTATTCTGTACAGCTACTACTACCCCTGGCTGTATTCTGTACAGCTACTACTACCCCTGGCTGTATTCTGTACAGCTACTACTACCCCTGGCTGTATTCTGTACAGCTACTACTACCCCTGACTGTATTCTGTACAGCTACTACTACCCCTGGCTGTATTCTGTACAGCTACTACTACCCCTGGCTGTATTCTGTACAGCTACTACTACCCCTGGCTGTATTCTGTACAGCTACTACTACCCCTGGCTGTATTCTGTACAGCTACTACTACCCCTGGCTGTATTCTGTACAGCTACTACTACCCCTGGCTGTATTCTGTACAGCTACTACTACCCCTGGCTGTATTCTGTACAGCTACTACTACCCCTGGCTGTATTCTGTACAGCTACTACTACCCCTGGCTGTATTCTGTACAGCTACTACTACCCCTGGCTGTATTCTGTACAGCTACTACTACCCCTGGCTGTATTCTGTACAGCTACTACTACCCCTGACTGTATTCTGTACAGCTACTACTACCCCTGGCTGTATTCTGTACAGCTACTACTACCCCTGGCTGTATTCTGTACAGCTACTACTACCCCTGGCTGTATTCTGTACAGCTACTACTACCCCTGACTGTATTCTGTACAGCTACTACTACCCCTGGCTGTATTCTGTACAGCTACTACTACCCCTGGCTGTATTCTGTACAGCTACTACTACCCCTGACTGTATTCTGTACAGCTACTACTACCCCTGGCTGTATTCTGTACAGCTACTACTACCCCTGGCTGTATTCTGTACAGCTACTACTACCCCTGGCTGTATTCTGTACAGCTACTACTACCCCTGACTGTATTCTGTACAGCTACTACTACCCCTGGCTGTATTCTGTACAGCTACTACTACCCCTGGCTGTATTCTGTACAGCTACTACTACCCCTGGCTGTATGCTGTACAGCTACTACTACCCCTGGCTGTATTCTGTACAGCTACTACTACCCCTGGCCGTATTCTGTACAGCTACTACTACCCCTGGCTGTATTCTGTACAGCTACTACTACCCCTGGCTGTATGCTGTACAGCTACTACTACCCCTGGCTGTATTCTGTACAACTACTACTACCCCTGGCTGTATTCTGTACAACTACTACTACCCCTGGCTGTATTCTGTACAGCTACTACTACCCCTGGCTGTATTCTGTACAGCTACTACTACCCCTGGCTGTATGCTGTACAGCTACTACTACCCCTGGCTGTATTCTGTACAGCTACTACTACCCCTGGCTGTATGCTGTACAGCTACTACTACCCCTGGCTGTATTCTGTACAGCTACTACTACCCCTGACTGTATTCTGTACAGCTACTACTACCCCTGGCTGTATTCTGTACAGCTACTACTACCCCTGGCTGTATTCTGTACAGCTACTACTACCCCTGGCTGTATTCTGTACAGCTACTACTACCCCTGGCTGTATTCTGTACAGCTACTACTACCCCTGGCTGTATTCTGTACAGCTACTACTACCCCTGACTGTATTCTGTACAGCTACTACTACCCCTGACTGTATTCTGTACAGCTACTACTACCCCTGGCCGTATTCTGTACAGCTACTACTACCCCTGGCTGTATTCTGTACAGCTACTACTACCCCTGGCTGTATTCTGTACAGCTACTACTACCCCTGGCTGTATTCTGTACAGCTACTACTACCCCTGGCCGTATTCTGTACAGCTACTACTACCCCTGGCTGTATTCTGTACAGCTACTACTACCCCTGGCTGTATTCTGTACAGCTACTACTACCCCTGGCTGTATTCTGTACAGCTACTACTACCCCTGGCTGTATTCTGTACAGCTACTACTACCCCTGACTGTATTCTGTACAGCTACTACTACCCCTGGCTGTATTCTGTACAGCTACTACTACCCCTGGCTGTATGCTGTACAGCTACTACTACCCCTGGCTGTATTCTGTACAGCTACTACTACCCCTGGCTGTATTCTGTACAGCTACTACTACCCCTGGCTGTATTCTGTACAGCTACTACTACCCCTGACTGTATTCTGTACAGCTACTACTACCCCTGGCTGTATTCTGTACAGCTACTACTACCCCTGGCTGTATTCTGTACAGCTACTACTACCCCTGGCTGTATTCTGTACAGCTACTACTACCCCTGGCTGTATTCTGTACAGCTACTACTACCCCTGGCTGTATGCTGTACAGCTACTACTACCCCTGGCTGTATTCTGTACAGCTACTACTACCCCTGACTGTATTCTGTACAGCTACTACTACCCCTGACTGTATTCTGTACAGCTACTACTACCCCTGGCTGTATTCTGTACAGCTACTACTACCCCTGGCTGTATTCTGTACAGCTACTACTACCCCTGGCTGTATTCTGTACAGCTACTACTACCCCTGACTGTATTCTGTACAGCTACTACTACCCCTGGCTGTATTCTGTACAGCTACTACTACCCCTGACTGTATTCTGTACAGCTACTACTACCCCTGGCTGTATTCTGTACAGCTACTACTACCCCTGACTGTATTCTGTACAGCTACTACTACCCCTGGCTGTATTCTGTACAGCTACTACTACCCCTGACTGTATTCTGTACAGCTACTACTACCCCTGGCTGTATTCTGTACAGCTACTACTACCCCTGACTGTATTCTGTACAGCTACTACTACCCCTGGCTGTATGCTGTACAGCTACTACTACCCCTGGCTGTATTCTGTACAGCTACTACTACCCCTGGCCGTATTCTGTACAGCTACTACTACCCCTGGCTGTATTCTGTACAGCTACTACTACCCCTGGCTGTATGCTGTACAGCTACTACTACCCCTGGCTGTATTCTGTACAACTACTACTACCCCTGGCTGTATTCTGTACAACTACTACTACCCCTGGCTGTATTCTGTACAGCTACTACTACCCCTGGCTGTATTCTGTACAGCTACTACTACCCCTGGCTGTATTCTGTACAGCTACTACTACCCCTGGCTGTATTCTGTACAGCTACTACTACCCCTGGCTGTATTCTGTACAGCTACTACTACCCCTGACTGTATTCTGTACAGCTACTACTACCCCTGGCTGTATTCTGTACAGCTACTACTACCCCTGGCTGTATTCTGTACAGCTACTACTACCCCTGGCTGTATTCTGTACAGCTACTACTACCCCTGGCTGTATTCTGTACAGCTACTACTACCCCTGGCTGTATTCTGTACAGCTACTACTACCCCTGACTGTATTCTGTACAGCTACTACTACCCCTGGCTGTATTCTGTACAGCTACTACTACCCCTGGCTGTATTCTGTACAGCTACTACTACCCCTGGCTGTATTCTGTACAGCTACTACTACCCCTGGCTGTATTCTGTACAGCTACTACTACCCCTGGCTGTATTCTGTACAGCTACTACTACCCCTGGCTGTATTCTGTACAGCTACTACTACCCCTGGCTGTATTCTGTACAGCTACTACTACCCCTGGCTGTATTCTGTACAGCTACTACTACCCCTGGCTGTATTCTGTACAGCTACTACTACCCCTGGCTGTATTCTGTACAGCTACTACTACCCCTGACTGTATTCTGTACAGCTACTACTACCCCTGACTGTATTCTGTACAGCTACTACTACCCCTGGCCGTATTCTGTACAGCTACTACTACCCCTGGCTGTATTCTGTACAGCTACTACTACCCCTGGCTGTATTCTGTACAGCTACTACTACCCCTGGCTGTATTCTGTACAGCTACTACTACCCCTGGCTGTATTCTGTACAGCTACTACTACCCCTGGCTGTATTCTGTACAGCTACTACTACCCCTGGCTGTATTCTGTACAGCTACTACTACCCCTGGCTGTATTCTGTACAGCTACTACTACCCCTGACTGTATTCTGTACAGCTACTACTACCCCTGGCTGTATTCTGTACAGCTACTACTACCCCTGGCTGTATTCTGTACAGCTACTACTACCCCCTGACTGTATTCTGTACAGCTACTACTACCCCTGGCTGTATTCTGTACAGCTACTACTACCCCTGCCTGTCTACTGCTACTACTACCGCTGCCTGTCCTACTACTACTACTACCCCCTGTCTGTCTACTACTACCCCTGGCTGTCCTACTACTACCCCTGCCTGTCCTACTACTACTACTACCCCTGGCTGTCCTACTACTACTACTACCACTGCCTGTCCTACTACTACCCCTGCATGTCCTACTACTACCCCTGCCTGTACTACTACTACCACCCCTGCCTGCCCTACTACTACTACCCCTGCTTGTCCTACTACTACCCCTGTCTACTGTACCACTACTACCCCCTGTCTGTCTACTACTACCACCCCTGCCTTCCCTACTACTACCCCTGCCTGTCCTACTACTACCCCTGCCTGTCCTACTACTACTACTACCCCTGCCTGTCCTACTACTACTACTACCCCTGCCTGTCTACTATTACTACTGCTGGCTGTACTACTACTACCACCCCTGCCTGCCCTACTACTACTACCCCTGCTTGTCCTACTACTACCCCTGTCTACTGTACCACTACTACCCCCTGTCTGTCTACTACTACCACCCCTGCCTGCCCTACTACTACCCCTGCCTGTCCTACTACTACCCCTGCCTGTCCTACTACTACTACTACCCCTGCCTGTCTACTATTACTACTGCTGGCTCTACTACTACTACCCCCTGTCTGTCTACTACTACCCCTGCCTGTCCTACTACTACTACTTCTACCCCTGCCTGTTCTACTACTACTACTACCCCCTGTCTGTCTACTACTACCCCTGGCTGTCCTACTACTACCCTTGCCTGTCCTACTGCTACTACTACCGCTGCCTGTCCTACTACTACTACTACCCCTGCCCTACTACTACTACCCCTGCCTGTACTACTACTACCACCCCTGCCTGCCCTACTACTACTACCCCTGCCTGTCCTACTACTACCCCTGTCTACTGTACCACTACTACCCCCTGTCTGTCTACTACTACCCCCGCCTGTCCTACTATTACTACTACTACTCCTGCCTGTACTACTACTACCACCCCTGCCTGCCCTACTACTACTACCCCTGCCTGTCCTACTACTACCCCTGTCTACTGTACCACTACTACCCCCTGTCTGTCTACTACTACCCCCGCCTGTCGTACTATTACTACTACTACCCCTGCCTGTCCTACTACTACTACTACCCCCTGTCTGTCTACTACTACCCCTGGCTGTCCTACTACTACCCCTGCCTGTCCTACTACTACTACTACCCCTGACTGTATTCTGTACAGCTACTACTACCCCCTGGCTGTATTCTGTACAGCTACTACTACCCCTGGCTGTATTCTGTACAGCTACTACTACCCCTGGCTGTATTCTGTACAGCTACTACTACCCCTGACTGTATTCTGTACAGCTACTACTACCCCTGGCTGTATTCTGTACAGCTACTACTACCCCTGGCTGTATTCTGTACAGCTACTACTACCCCTGGCTGTATTCTGTACAGCTACTACTACCCCTGACTGTATTCTGTACAGCTACTACTACCCCTGGCTGTATTCTGTACAGCTACTACTACCCCTGACTGTATTCTGTACAGCTACTACTACCCCTGGCCGTATTCTGTACAGCTACTACTACCCCTGGCTGTATTCTGTACAGCTACTACTACCCCTGGCTGTATTCTGTACAGCTACTACTACCCCTGGCTGTATTCTGTACAGCTACTACTACCCCTGGCTGTATGCTGTACAGCTACTACTACCCCTGGCTGTATTCTGTACAGCTACTACTACCCCTGGCTGTATGCTGTACAGCTACTACTACCCCTGGCTGTATTCTGTACAACTACTACTACCCCTGGCCGTATTCTGTACAGCTACTACTACCCCTGGCCTTATTCTGTACAGCTACTACTACCCCTGACCGTATTCTGTACAGCTACTACTACCCCTGGCCGTATTCTGTACAGCTACTACTACCCCTGGCTGTATTCTGTACAGCTACTACTACCCCTGGCTGTATTCTGTACAGCTACTACTACCCCTGGCTGTATTCTGTACAGCTACTACTACCCCTGGCTGTATTCTGTACAGCTACTACTACCCCTGACTGTATTCTGTACAGCTACTACTACCCCTGGCTGTATTCTGTACAGCTACTACTACCCCTGGCTGTATTCTGTACAGCTACTACTACCCCTGGCTGTATTCTGTACAGCTACTACTACCCCTGACTGTATTCTGTACAGCTACTACTACCCCTGGCTGTATTCTGTACAGCTACTACTACCCCTGGCTGTATTCTGTACAGCTACTACTACCCCTGACTGTATTCTGTACAGCTACTACTACCCCTGGCTGTATTCTGTACAGCTACTACTACCCCTGGCTGTATTCTGTACAGCTACTACTACCCCTGACTGTATTCTGTACAGCTACTACTACCCCTGGCTGTATTCTGTACAGCTACTACTACCCCTGGCTGTATTCTGTACAGCTACTACTACCCCTGACTGTATTCTGTACAGCTACTACTACCC
Source organism: Engystomops pustulosus (assembly GCF_040894005.1). NCBI lineage: Eukaryota > Metazoa > Chordata > Amphibia > Anura > Leptodactylidae > Engystomops > Engystomops pustulosus. Next base: position 39,748 of record NW_027284984.1, read on the forward strand.
CTGGCTGTATTCTGTACAGCTACTACTACCCCTGGCTGTATGCTGTACAGCTACTACTACCCCTGGCTGTATTCTGTACAGCTACTACTACCCCTGGCTGTATTCTGTACAGCTACTACTACCCCTGGCTGTATTCTGTACAGCTACTACTACCCCTGGCTGTATTCTGTACAGCTACTACTACCCCTGGCTGTATTCTGTACAGCTACTACTACCCCTGGCTGTATTCTGTACAGCTACTACTACCCCTGGCTGTATTCTGTACAGCTACTACTACCCCTGGCTGTATTCTGTACAGCTACTACTACCCCTGGCTGTATTCTGTACAGCTACTACTACCCCTGACTGTATTCTGTACAGCTACTACTACCCCTGGCTGTATTCTGTACAGCTACTACTACCCCTGGCTGTATTCTGTACAGCTACTACTACCCCTGGCTGTATTCTGTACAGCTACTACTACCCCTGGCTGTATTCTGTACAGCTACTACTACCCCTGGCTGTATTCTGTACAGCTACTACTACCCCTGGCTGTATTCTGTACAGCTACTACTACCCCTGGCTGTATTCTGTACAGCTACTACTACCCCTGGCTGTATTCTGTACAGCTACTACTACCCCTGGCTGTATTCTGTACAGCTACTACTACCCCTGGCTGTATTCTGTACAGCTACTACTACCCCTGGCTGTATTCTGTACAGCTACTACTACCCCTGGCTGTATGCTGTACAGCTACTACTACCCCTGGCTGTATGCTGTACAGCTACTACTACCCCTGGCTGTATTCTGTACAGCTACTACTACCCCTGACTGTATTCTGTACAGCTACTACTACCCCTGGCTGTATTCTGTACAGCTACTACTACCCCTGGCTGTATTCTGTACAGCTACTACTACCCCTGGCTGTATTCTGTACAGCTACTACTACCCCTGGCTGTATTCTGTACAGCTACTACTACCCCTGGCTGTATGCTGTACAGCTACTACTACCCCTGGCTGTATTCTGTACAGCTACTACTACCCCTGGCTGTATTCTGTACAGCTACTACTACCCCTGGCTGTATTCTGTACAGCTACTACTACCCCTGGCTGTATTCTGTACAGCTACTACTACCCCTGGCTGTATTCTGTACAGCTACTACTACCCCTGGCTGTATTCTGTACAGCTACTACTACCCCTGGCTGTATTCTGTACAGCTACTACTACCCCCTGACTGTATTCTGTACAGCTACTACTACCCCTGGCTGTATTCTGTACAGCTACTACTACCCCTGGCTGTATTCTGTACAGCTACTACTACCCCTGGCTGTATTCTGTACAGCTACTACTACCCCTGGCTGTATTCTGTACAGCTACTACTACCCCTGACTGTATTCTGTACAGCTACTACTACCCCCTGACGGGCGTGCAGTGGATGGAGCGGCGGGCGTGCGGCCACATGTGTTTACTGGTGACTTGTGATACTTGAGATTGTAGGATGTGGGTGAAGATTTGGGGGATTGTATGGGAAGATCTGCAGGATCCTTATGGGGAGGACACAGACTACAGTAACTTGTGTACAGAGACCACAGACCCTGGAGTAACCCTGGAGTAACCCTGGAGTAGCCCTGGAGTAACCCTGGAGTAACCCTGGAGTAGCCCTGGAGTAACCCTGGAGTAGCCCTGGAGTAGCCCTGGAGTAACCCTGGAGTAGCCCTGGAGTAGCCCTGGAGTAGCCCTGGAGTAGCCCTGGAGTAACCCTGGAGTAACCCTGGAGTAGCCCTGGAGTAGCCCTGGAGTAACCCTGGAGTAGCCCTGGAGTAACCCTGGAGTAGCCCTGGAGTAACCCTTGAGTAGCCCTGGAGTAGCCCTGGAGTAACCCTGGAGTAGCCCTGGAGTAGCCCTGGAGTAGCCCTGGAGTAACCCTTGAGTAGCCCTGGAGTAACCCTGGAGTAACCCTGGAGTAGCCCTGGAGTAGCCCTGGAGTAACCCTTGAGTAGCCCTGGAGTAACCCTGGAGTAGCCCTGGAGTAGCCCTGGAGTAACCCTTGAGTAGCCCTGGAGTAACCCTGGAGTAACCCTGGAGTAGCCCTGGAGTAGCCCTGGAGTAACCCTTGAGTAGCCCTGGAGTAACCCTGGAGTAACCCTGGAGTAGCCCTGGAGTAACCCTGGAGTAGCCCTGGAGTAACCCTGGAGTAGCCCTGGAGTAGCCCTGGAGTAGCCCTGGAGTAACCCTGGAGTAGCCCTGGAGTAGCCCTGGAGTAGCCCTGGAGTAGCCCTGGAGTAGCCCTGGAGTAACCCTGGAGTAGCCCTGGAGTAACCCTGGAGTAGCCCTGGAGTAGCCCTGGAGTAACCCTGGAGTAGCCCTGGAGTAGCCCTGGAGTAGCCCTGGAGTAACCCTGGAGTAGCCCTGGAGTAGCCCTGGAGTAGCCCTGGAGTAGCCCTGGAGTAACCCTGGAGTAGCCCTGGAGTAACCCTGGAGTAGCCCTGGAGTAGCCCTGGAGTAACCCTGGAGTAGCCCTGGAGTAACCCTGGAGTAACCCTGGAGTAGCCCTGGAGTAGCCCTGGAGTAGCCCTGGAGTAGCCCTGGAGTAACCCTGGAGTAGCCCTGGAGTAGCCCTGGAGTAACCCTGGAGTAACCCTGGAGTAGCCCTGGAGTAACCCTGGAGTAGCCCTGGAGTAACCCTGGAGTAACCCTGGAGTAGCCCTGGAGTAACCCTGGAGTAGCCCTGGAGTAGCCCTGGAGTAACCCTGGAGTAGCCCTGGAGTAGCCCTGGAGTAGCCCTGGAGTAACCCTGGAGTAGCCCTGGAGTAACACTCTTCTTTACATTTGGATTGTTCTAAACGAGCGACAAATTAGGAGAGGAAAATCCAGATACAAGAGGAGCAGAGAAAGAACATCAGTGGGCTCTGGAAAAGTCTAAAATCAATGTGGGCAACTAGAATATTCCTAGTTGCCCATGGCAACCAAACACAGCTCCCCTTTAAAATATTCATTACTGGTAAAATGAAAGCTGAGCTGTGATTGGTTGCCATGGGCAACAAGGAATATTTATTTCAGACAGCTTGATAAATCTGCCCCGGGAAGAAGAAGGTGAACTCCGGGGACCTGAGCGGGGAAGCGACACATGCAGGATATCGGGCGCAGGATCTTAGTGACTCCCCGCACAGCGCATTATACACGGACAATGCACTTACATGCACCAGGAAGGAGAAGGTGAACTCCTGGGACCTGAGCGGGGAAGCGACACATGCAGGATATCGGGTGCAGGATCTTAGTGACTCCCTGCACAGCGCATTATACACGGACAATGCACTTACATGCACCAGGAAGAAGAAGGTGAACTCCAGGGACCTGAGCGGGGAAGTGACACATGCAGGATATCGGGCGCAGGATCTTAGTGACTCCCCGCACAGCACATTATACACGGACAATGCACATACATGCACCAGGAAGAAGAAGGTGAACTCCAGGGACCTGAGCGGGGAAGCGACACATGCAGGATATCGGGCGTACGATCTTAGTGACTCCCCGCACAGCGCATTATACACGGACAATGCACTTACATGCACCAGGAAGAAGAAGGTGAACTCCGGGGACCTGAGCGGGGAAGTGACACATGCAGGATATCGGGTGCAGGATCTTAGTGATCCCCGCACAGCCCATTATACACGGACAATGCACTTACATGCACCAGGAAGAAGAAGGTGAACTCCAGGGACCTGAGCGGGGAAGTGACACATGCAGGATATCGGGTGCAGGATCTTAGTGATCCCCGCACAGCCCATTATACACGGACAATGCACTTACATGCACCAGGAAGAAGAAGGAGAACTCCGGGGACCTGAGCGGGGAAGCGACACGTGCAGGATATCAGGCACAGGATCTTAGTGACTCCCCGCACAGAGCATTATACACAGACAATACACTTACATGCACCAGGAAGAAGAAGGTGAACTCCAGGGACCTGAGCGGGGAAGTGACATGTGCAGGATATCGGGTGCAGGATCTCAGTGACTCCCCGCACAGCGCATTACACACGGACAATGCACTTACATGCACCAGGAAGAAGAAGGTGAACTCCAGGGACCTGAGCGGGGAAGTGACATGTGCAGGATATCGGGTGCAGGATCTTAGTGACTCCCCGCACAGCGCATTATACACGGACAATGCACTTACATGCACCAGGAAGAAGAAGGTGAACTCCAGGGACCTGAGCGGGGAAGCGACACATGCAGGATATCGAGCGCAGGATCTTAGTGACTCCCTGCACAGCACATTATACACGGACAATGCACTTACATGCACCAGGAAGAAGAAGGTGAACTCCAGGGACCTGAGCGGGGAAGCGACACATGCAGGATATCGGGCGCACGATCTTAATGACTCCCCGCACAGCGCATTATACACGGACAATGCACTTACATGCACCAGGAAGAAGAAGGTGAACTCCAGGGACCTGAGCAGGGAAGTGACACATGCAGGATATCGGGCGCAGGATCTTAGTGACTCCCCGCACAGCACATTATACACGGACAATGCACTTACATGCACCAGGAAGAAGAAGGTGAACTCCGGGGACCTGAGCGGGGAAGTGACACATGCAGGATATCGGGCGCAGGATCTTAGTGACTCCCCGCACAGCGCATTATACACGGACAATGCACTTACATGCACCAGGAAGAAGAAGGTGAACTCCGGGGACCTGAGCGGGGAAGCGACACATGCAGGATATCGGGCGCAGGATCTTAGTGACTCCCCGCACAGCGCATTATACACGGACAATGCACTTACATGCACCAGGAAGAAGAAGGTGAACTCCGGGGACCTGAGCGGGGAAGCGACACATGCAGGATATCGGGCGCACGATCTTAGTGACTCCCCGCACAGCGCATTATACACGGACAATGCACTTACATGCACCAGGAAGAAGATGGTGAACCCCGGGGACCTGAGCGGGGAAGCGACACATGCAGGATATCGGGTGCAGGATCTTAGTGACTCCTCACACAGCACATTATACACGGACAATGCACTTACATGCACCAAGAAGAAGAAGGTGAACTCCAGGGACCTGAGCGGGGAAGCGACACATGCAGGATATCGGGCGCAGGATCTTAGTGACTCCCCGCACAGCGCATTATACACGGACAATGCACTTACATGCACCAGGAAGAAGAAGGTGAACTCCAGGGACCTGAGCGGGGAAACGAAACATGCAGGATATCGGGCGCAGGATCTTAGTGACTCCCCGCACAGCGCATTATACACAGACAATGCACTTACATGCACCAGGAAGAAGAAGGTGAACTCCAGGGACCTGAGCGGGGAAGTGACACATGCAGGATATCGGGTGCAGGATCTTAGTGACTCCCCGCACAGCGCATTACACACGGACAATGTACTTACATGCACCAGGAAGAAGAAGGTGAACTCCGGGGACCTGAGCGGGGAAGTGACACATGCAGGATATCGGGTGCAGGATCTTAGTGACTCCCAGCACAGCGCATTATACACAGACAATGCACTTACATGCACCAGGAAGAAGAAGGTGAACTCCTGGGACCTGAGCAGGGAAGCGACACATGCAGGATATCGGGCGCAGGATCTTAGTGACTCCCCGCACAGCGCATTATACACGGACAATGCACTTACATGCACCAGGAAGAAGAAGGTGAACTCCGGGGACCTGAGCGGGGAAGTGACACATGCAGGATATCAGGCACAGGATCTTAGTGACTCCCCGCACAGCGCATTATACACGGACAATGCACTTACATGCACCAGGAAGAAGAAGGTGAACTCCGGGGACCTGAGCGGGGAAGCGACACATGCAGGATATCGGGCGCACGATCTTAGTGACTCCCCGCACAGCGCATTATACACGGACAATGCACTTACATGCACCAGGAAGAAGATGGTGAACCCCGGGGACCTGAGCGGGGAAGCGACACATGCAGGATATCGGGTGCAGGATCTTAGTGACTCCCCGCACAGCGCATTATACACGGACAATGCACTTACATGCACCAGGAAGAAGAAGGTGAACTCCAGGGACCTGAGCGGGGAAACGACACATGCAGGATATCGGGCGCAGGATCTTAGTGACTCCCCGCACAGCACATTATATACGGAAAATACACTTACATGCACCAGGAAGAAGAAGGTGAACTCCAGGGACCTGAGCGGGGAAGCGACACATGCAGGATATCAGGGGCACGATCTTAGTGACTCCCCGCACAGCGCATTATACACGGACAATGCACTTACATGCACCAGGAAGAAGAAGGTGAACTCCAGGGACCTGAGCAGGGAAGTGACACATGCAGGATATCGGGTGCAGGATCTTAGTGACTCCCTGCACAGCGCATTATACACGGACAATGCACTTACATGTACCAGGAAGAAGAAGGTGAACTCCGGGGACCTGAGCGGGGAAGTGACACATGCAGGATATCGGGCGCAGGATCTTAGTGACTCCCCGCACAGCACATTATACACGGACAATGCACTTACATGCACCAGGAAGAAGAAGGTGAACTCCAGGAACCTGAGCGGGGAAGTGACACATGCAGGATATCAGGTGCAGGATCTTAGTGACTCCCCGCACAGCACATTATACACGGACAATGCACTTACATGCACCAGGAAGAAGAAGGTGAACTCCAGGGACCTGAGCGGGGAAGTGACACATGCAGGATATCGGGGGCAGGATCTTAGTAACTCCCCGCACAGCACATTATACACGGACAATGCACTTACATGCACCAGGAAGAAGAAGGTGAACTCCAGGGACCTGAGCGGGGAAGCGACACATGCAGGATATCGGGCGCAGGATCTTAGTGACTCCCCGCACAGCGCATTATACACGGACAATGCACTTACATGCACCAGGAAGAAGAAGGTGAACTCCAGGGACCTGAGCGGGGAAGTGACACATGCAGGATATCGGGGGCACGATCTTAGTGACTCCCCGCACAGCGCATTATACACGGACAATGCACTTACATGCACCAGGAAGAAGAAGGTGAACTCCAGGGACCTGAGTGGGGAAGTGACACATGCAGGATATCGGGGGCACGATCTTAGTGACTCCCCGCACAGCGCATTATACACGGACAATGCACTTACATGCACCAGGAAGAAGAAGGTGAACTCCGGGGACCTGAGCGGGGAAGTGACACATGCAGGATATCGGGCGCAGGATCTTAGTGACTCCCTGCACAGCACATTATACAATGACAATGCACTTACATGCACCAGGAAGAAGAAGGTGAACTCCGGGGACCTGAGCAGGGAAGCGACACATGCAGGATATCGGGGGCAGGATCTTAGTAACTCCCCGCACAGCACATTATACACGTACAATGCACTAACATGCACCAGGAAGAAGAAGGTGAACTCCTGGGACCTGAGCGGGGAAGCGACACATGCAGGATATCGGGCGCAGGATCTTAGTGACTCCCCGCACAGCGCATTATACACGGACAATGCACTTACATGCACCAGGAAGAAGAAGGTGAACTCCGGGGACCTGAGCGGGGAAGTGATACATGCAGGATATCGGGTGCAGGATCTTAGTGACTCCCCGCACAGCGCATTATACACGGACAATGCACTTACATGCACCAGGAAGAAGAAGGTGAACTCCAGGGACCTGAGCGGGGAAGCGACACATGCAGGATATCAGGTGCAGGATCTTAGTGACTCCCCGCACAGCGCATTATACACGGACAATGCACTTACATGCACCAGGAAGAAGAAGGTGAACTCCAGGGACCTGAGCGGGGAAGTGACACATGCAGGATATCGGGTGCAGGATCTTAGTGACTCCCCGCACAACACATTATACACGGACAATGCACTTACATGCACCAGGAAGAAGAAGGTGAACTCCGGGGACCTGAGCGGGGAAGCGACACATGCAGGATATCGGGCGCAGGATCTTAGTGACTCCCCGCACAGCGCATTATACACGGACAATGCACTTACATGCACCAGGAAGAAGAAGGTGAACTCCGGGGACCTGAGCGGGGAAGTGACACATGCAGGATATCAGGCACAGGATCTTAGTGACTCCCCGCACAGCGCATTATACACGGACAATGCACTTACATGCACCAGGAAGAAGAAGGTGAACTCCGGGGACCTGAGCGGGGAAGCGACACATGCAGGATATCGGGCGCACGATCTTAGTGACTCCCCGCACAGCGCATTATACACGGACAATGCACTTACATGCACCAGGAAGAAGATGGTGAACCCCGGGGACCTGAGCGGGGAAGCGACACATGCAGGATATCGGGTGCAGGATCTTAGTGACTCCCCGCACAGCGCATTATACACGGACAATGCACTTACATGCACCAGGAAGAAGAAGGTGAACTCCAGGGACCTGAGCGGGGAAACGACACATGCAGGATATCGGGCGCAGGATCTTAGTGACTCCCCGCACAGCACATTATATACGGAAAATACACTTACATGCACCAGGAAGAAGAAGGTGAACTCCAGGGACCTGAGCGGGGAAGCGACACATGCAGGATATCAGGGGCACGATCTTAGTGACTCCCCGCACAGCGCATTATACACGGACAATGCACTTACATGCACCAGGAAGAAGAAGGTGAACTCCAGGGACCTGAGCAGGGAAGTGACACATGCAGGATATCGGGTGCAGGATCTTAGTGACTCCCTGCACAGCGCATTATACACGGACAATGCACTTACATGTACCAGGAAGAAGAAGGTGAACTCCGGGGACCTGAGCGGGGAAGTGACACATGCAGGATATCGGGCGCAGGATCTTAGTGACTCCCCGCACAGCACATTATACACGGACAATGCACTTACATGCACCAGGAAGAAGAAGGTGAACTCCAGGAACCTGAGCGGGGAAGTGACACATGCAGGATATCAGGTGCAGGATCTTAGTGACTCCCCGCACAGCACATTATACACGGACAATGCACTTACATGCACCAGGAAGAAGAAGGTGAACTCCGGGGACCTGAGCGGGGAAGCCACACATGCAGGATATCAGGTGCAGGATCTTAGTGACTCCCCGCACAGCACATTATACACGGACAATGCACTTACATGCACCAGGAAGAAGAAGGTGAACTCCAGGGACCTGAGCGGGGAAGTGACACATGCAGGATATCGGGGGCAGGATCTTAGTAACTCCCCGCACAGCACATTATACACGGACAATGCACTTACATGCACCAGGAAGAAGAAGGTGAACTCCAGGGACCTGAGCGGGGAAGCGACACATGCAGGATATCGGGTGCACGATCTTAGTGACTCCTCGCACAGCGCATTATACACGGACAATGCACTTACATGCACCAGGAAGAAGAAGGTGAACTCCAGGGACCTGAGCGGGGAAGCGACACATGCAGGATATCGGGCGCAGGATCTTAGTGACTCCCCGCACAGCGCATTATACACGGACAATGCACTTACATGCACCAGGAAGAAGAAGGTGAACTCCAGGGACCTGAGCGGGGAAGTGACACATGCAGGATATCGGGGGCACGATCTTAGTGACTCCCCGCACAGCGCATTATACACGGACAATGCACTTACATGCACCAGGAAGAAGAAGGTGAACTCCAGGGACCTGAGTGGGGAAGTGACACATGCAGGATATCGGGGGCACGATCTTAGTGACTCCCCGCACAGCGCATTATACATGGACAATGCACTTACATGCACCAGGAAGAAGAAGGTGAACTCCGGGGACCTGAGCGGGGAAGTGACACATGCAGGATATCGGGCGCAGGATCTTAGTGACTCCCTGCACAGCACATTATACAATGACAATGCACTTACATGCACCAGGAAGAAGAAGGTGAACTCCGGGGACCTGAGCAGGGAAGCGACACATGCAGGATATCGGGGGCAGGATCTTAGTAACTCCCCGCACAGCACATTATACACGTACAATGCACTAACATGCACCAGGAAGAAGAAGGTGAACTCCTGGGACCTGAGCGGGGAAGCGACACATGCAGGATATCGGGCGCAGGATCTTAGTGACTCCCCGCACAGCGCATTATACACGGACAATGCACTTACATGCACCAGGAAGAAGAAGGTGAACTCCGGGGACCTGAGCGGGGAAGTGATACATGCAGGATATCGGGTGCAGGATCTTAGTGACTCCCCGCACAGCGCATTATACACGGACAATGCACTTACATGCACCAGGAAGAAGAAGGTGAACTCCAGGGACCTGAGCGGGGAAGCGACACATGCAGGATATCAGGTGCAGGATCTTAGTGACTCCCCGCACAGCGCATTATACACGGACAATGCACTTACATGCACCAGGAAGAAGAAGCTGAACTCCAGGGACCTGAGCAGGGAAGCGACACATGCAGGATATCGGGCGCAGGATCTTAGTGACTCCCCGCACAGCGCATTATACACGGACAATGCACTTACATGCACCAGGAAGAAGAAGGTGAACTCCTGGGACCTGAGCGGGGAAGCAACACATGCAGGATATCGGGTGCAGGATCTTAGTGACTCCCCGCACAGCGCATTATACACGGACAATGCACTTACATGCACCAGGAAGAAGAAGGTGAACTCCTGGGACCTGAGCGGGGAAGCAACACATGCAGGATATCGGGTGCAGGATCTTAGTGACTCCCTGCACAGCACATTATACACGGACAATGCACTTACATGCACCAGGAAGAAGAAGGTGAACTCCAGGGACCTGAGCGGGGAAGTGACACATGCAGGATATCGGGGGCAGGATCTTAGTAACTCCCCGCACAGCACATTATACACGGACAAAGTAATTACATGCACCAGGAAGAAGAAGGTGAACTCCGGGGACCTGAGCGGGGAAGCGACACATGCAGGATATCGGGTGCAGGATCTTAGTGACTCCCCGCACAGCGCATTATACACGGACAATGCACTTACATGCACCAGGAAGAAGAAGGTGAACTCCGGGGACCTGAGCGGGGAAGTGACACATGCAGGATATCGGGGGCAGGATCTTAGTAACTCCCCGCACAGCACATTATACACGGACAAAGTAATTACATGCACCAGGAAGAAGAAGGTGAACTCCAGGGACCTGAGCGGGGAAGCGACACATGCAGGATATTGGGTGCAGGATCTTAGTGACTCCCTGCACAGCGCATTATACACGGACAATGCACTTACATGCACCAGGAAGAAGAAGGTGAACTCCGGGGACCTGAGCGGGGAAGCGACACATGCAGGATATCGGGTGCAGGATCTTAGTGACTCCCCGCACAGCGCATTATACACGGACAATGCACTTACATGCACCAGGAAGAAGAAGGTGAACTCCAGGGACCTGAGCAGGGAAGCGACACATGCAGGATATCGGGCGCAGGATCTTAGTGACTCCCCGCACAGCGCATTATACACGGACAATGCACTTACATGCACCAGGAAGAAGAAGGTGAACTCCTGGGACCTGAGCGGGGAAGCGACACATGCAGGATATCGGGTGAACGATCTTAGTGACTCCCTGCACAGCGCATTATACTCGGACAATGCACTTACATGCACCAAGAAGAAGAAGGTGAACTCCAGGGACCTGAGCGGGGAAGTGACACATGCAGGATATCGGGCGCAGGATCTTAGTGACTCCCCGCACAGCGCATTATACACGGACAATGCACTTACATGCACCAGGAAGAAGAAGGTGAACACCAGGGACCTGAGCGGGGAAGTGACACATGCAGGATATCGGGTGCAGGATCTTAGTGACTCCCCGCACAGCGCATTATACACGGACAATGCACTTACATGCACCAGGAAGAAGAAGGTGAACTCCTGGGACCTGAGCGGGGAAGCGACACATGCAGGATATCGGGTGCAGGATCTCAGTGACTCCCCGCACAGCGCATTATACACGGACAATGCACTTACATGCACCAGGAAGAAGGTGAACTCCGGGGACCTGAGCGGTGAAGTGACACATGCAGGATATCGGGTGCACGATCTTAGTGACTCCCCGCATTATACACGGACAATGCACTTACATGCACCAGGAAGAAGAAGGTGAACTCCAGGGACCTGAGCGGGGAAGTGACACATGCAGGATATCGGGTGCAGGATCTTAGTGACTCCCCGCACAGCGCATTATACACGGACAATGCACTTACATGCACCAGGAAGAAGAAGGTGAACTCCGGGGACCTGAGCGGGGAAGCTACACATGCAGGATATCGGGGCAGGATCTTAGTGACTCCCTGCACAGCACATTATACACGGACAATGCACTTACATGTACCAGGAAGAAGAAGGTGAACTCCTGGGACCTGAGCGGGGAAGCGACACATGCAGGATATCGGGGCAGGATCTTAGTGACTCCCTGCACAGCGCATTATACACGGACAATGCACTTACATGCACCAGGAAGAAGAAGGTGAACTCCAGGGACCTGAGCGGGGAAGTGACACATGCAGGATATCGGGTGCACGATCTTAGTGACTCCCCGCACAGCCCATTATACACGGACAATGCACTTACATGCACCAGGAAGAAGAAGGTGAACTCCAGGGACCTGAGCGGGGAAGTGACACATGCAGGATATCGGGTGCACGATCTTAGTGACTCCCCGCACAGCGTATTATACACGGACAATGCACTTACATGCACCAGGAAGAAGAAGGTGAACTCCAGGGACCTGAGCGGGGAAGTGACACATGCAGGATATCGGGCGCAGGATCTTAGTGACTCCGCGCACAGCGCATTATACACAAACAATGCACTTACATGCACCAGGAAGAAGAAGGTGAACTCCAGGGACCTGAGCGGGGAAGCGACACATGCAGGATATCGGGCGCAGGATCTTAGTGACTCCCCGCACAGCACATTATACACGGACAATGCACTTACATGCTCCAGGAAGAAGAAGGTGAACTCCAGGGACCTGAGCGGGGAAGTGACACATGCAGGATATCGGGGGCAGGATCTTAGTGACTCCCCGCACAGCGCATTATACATGGACAATGCACTTACATGCACTAGGAAGAAGGTGAACTCCTGGGACCTAAGCGGGGAAGCGACACATGCAGGATATCGGGGGCAGGATCTTAGTGACTCCCCGCACAGCGCATTATACATGGACAATGCACTTACATGCACTAGGAAGAAGGTGAACTCCTGGGACCTGAGCAGGGAAGTGACACATGCAGGATATCGGGCGCAGGATCTTAGTGACTCCCGCACAGCCCATTATACATGGACAATGCACTTACATGCACCAGGAAGAAGAAGGTGAACTCCGGGGACCTGAGCGGGGAAGTGACACATGCAGGATATCGGGCGCAGGATCTTAGTGACTCCCGCACAGCCCATTATACATGGACAATGCACTTACATGCACCAGGAAGAAGAAGGTGAACTCCGGGGACCTGAGCGGGGAAGCGACACATGCAGGATATCAGGCGCAGGATCTTAGTGACTCCCCGCACAGCGCATTATACACGGACAATGCACTTACATGCACCAGGAAGAAGAAGGTGAACTCCAGGGACCTGAGCGGGGAAGCGACACATGCAGGATATCGGGGCACGATCTTAGTGACTCCCCGCACAGCGCATTATACACGGACAATGCACTTACATGCACCAGGAAGAAGAAGGTGAACTCCAGGGACCTGAGCGGGGAAGCAACACATGCAGGATATCGGGGGCAGGATCTTAGTGACTCCCCGCACAGCGCATTATACACGGACAATGCACTTACATGCAACGGGAAGAAGAAGGTGAACTCCTGGGACCTGAGCAGGGAAGTGACACATGCAGGATATCGGGTGCAGGATCTTAGTGACTCCCCGCACAGCCCATTATACATGGACAATGCACTTACATGCAACGGGAAGAAGAAGGTGAACTCCGGGGACCTGAGCGGGGAAGTGACACATGCAGGATATCAGTCGCAGGATCTTAGTGACTCCCCGCACAGCGCATTATACACGGACAATGCACTTACATGCACCAGGAAGAAGAAGGTGAACTCCAGGGACCTGAGCGGGGAAGCGACACATGCAGGATATCAGTCGCAGGATCTTAGTGACTCCCCGCACAGCGCATTATACACGAATAATGCACTTACATGCACCAGGAAGAAGAAGGTGAACTCCAGGGACCTGAGCGGGGAAGCGACACATGCAGGATATCGGGCGCAGGATCTTAGTGACTCCCCGCACAGCGCATTATACACGGACAATGCACTTACATGCACCAGGAAGAAGAAGGTGAACTCCGGGGACCTGAGCGGGGAAGCGACACATGCAGGATATCAGGGGCACGATCTTAGTGACTCCCTGCACAGCGCATTATACATGGACAATGCACTTACATGCACCAGGAAGAAGAAGGTGAACTCCGGGGACCTGAGCGGGGAAGCGACACATGCAGGATATCGGGTGCAGGATCTTAGTGACTCCCCGCACAGCACATTATACACGGACAATGCACTTACATGCACCAGGAAGAAGAAGGTGAACTCCAGGGACCTGAGCGGGGAAGCGGCACATGCAGGATATCGGGTGCAGGATCTTAGTGACTCCCTGCACAGCACATTATACACGGACAATGCACTTACATGCACCAGGAAGAAGAAGGTGAACTCCAGGGACCTGAGCGGGGAAGTGACACATGCAGGATATCGGGTGCAGGATCTTAGTGACTCCTCGCACAGCGCATTATACACGGATAATGCACTTACATGCACCAGGAAGAAGAAGGTGAACTCCAGGGACCTGAGCGGGGAAGCGTCACATGCAGGATATCGGGTGCAGGATCTTAGTGACTCCCCGCACAGCACATTATACACGGACAATGCACTTACATGCACCAGGAAGAAGAAGGTGAACTCCAGGGACCTGAGCAGGGAAGCGACACATGCAGGATATCGGGAGCAGGATCTTAGTGACTCCCCGCACAGCGCATTATACACGGACAATGCACTTACATGCACCAGGAAGAAGAAGGTGAACTCCAGGGACCTGAGCGGGGAAGTGACACATGCAGGATATCGGGAGCAGGATCTTAGTGACTCCCAGCACAGCGCATTATACACGGACAATGCACTTACATGCACCAGGAAGAAGAAGGTGAACTCCAGGGACCTGAGCGGGGAAGCGACACATGCAGGATATCGGGCGCAGGATCTTAGTGACTCCCTGCACAGCACATTATACACGGACAATGCACTTACATGCACCAGGAAGAAGAAGGTGAACTCCAGGGACCTGAGCGGGGAAGCGACACATGCAGGATATCGGGCGCACGATCTTAATGACTCCCCGCACAGCGCATTATACACGGACAATGCACTTACATACACCA
This sequence comes from Engystomops pustulosus, assembly GCF_040894005.1. Lineage (NCBI taxonomy): Eukaryota > Metazoa > Chordata > Amphibia > Anura > Leptodactylidae > Engystomops > Engystomops pustulosus. The sequence goes on from NW_027284984.1 coordinate 55,087, forward strand.
GGAAGAAGAAGGTGATCTCCGGGGACCTGAGCGGGGAGTGACACATGCAGGATATCGGGCGCAGGATCTTAGTGACTCCCCGCACAGCGCATTATACACGGACAATGCACTTACATGCACCAGGAAGAAGAAGGTGAACTCCAGGGACCTGAGCGGGGAAGTGACACATGCAGGATATCGGGTGCAGGATCTTAGTGACTCCCCGCACAGCGCATTATACACGGACAATGCACTTACATGCACCAGGAAGAAGAAGGTGAACTCCGGGGACCTGAGCGGGGAAGCGACACATGCAGGATGTCGGGCGCACGATCTTAGTGACTCCCTGCACAGCGCATTATACACGGACAATGCACTTACATGCACCAGGAAGAAGAAGGTGAACTCCAGGGACCTGAGCGGGGAAGTGACACATGCAGGATATCGGGTGCAGGATCTTAGTGATTCCCCGCACAGCGCATTATACACGGACAATGCACTTACATGCACCAGGAAGAAGAAGGTGAACTCCGGGGACCTGAGCGGGGAAGCGACACATGCAGGATATCGGGTGCAGGATCTTAGTGACTCCCCGCACAGCACATTATACACGGACAATGCACTTACATGCACCAGGAAGAAGATGGTGAACCCCGGGGACCTGAGCGGGGAAGCGACACATGCAGGATATCGGGTGCAGGATCTTAGTGACTCCTCACACAGCACATTATACACGGACAATGCACTTACATGCACCAGGAAGAAGAAGGTGAACTCCAGGGACCTGAGCGGGGAAGCGACACATGCAGGATATCGGACGCAGGATGTTAGTGACTCCCCGCACAGCGCATTATACACGGACAATGCACTTACATGCACCAGGAAGAAGAAGGTGAACTCCAGGGACCTGAGCGGGGAAACGACACATGCAGGATATCGGGCGCAGGATCTTAGTGACTCCCCGCACAGCACATTATATACGGAAAATACACTTACATGCACCAGGAAGAAGAAGGTGAACTCCAGGGACCTGAGCGGGGAAGCGACACATGCAGGATATCAGGGGCACGATCTTAGTGACTCCCCGCACAGCACATTATACACGGACAATGCACTTACATGCACCAGGAAGAAGAAGGTGAACTCCAGGGACCTGAGCGGGGAAACGACACATGCAGGATATCGGGTGCAGGATCTTAGTGACTCCCCGCACAGCGCATTATACACGGACAATGCACTTACATGCACCAGGAAGAAGAAGGTGAACTCCAGGGACCTGAGCGGAGAAGTGACACATGCAGGATATCGGGTGCACGATCTTAGTGACTCCCCGCATTATACACGGACAATGCACTTACATGCACCAGGAAGAAGAAGGTGAACTCCGGGGACCTGAGCGGGGAAGCGGCACATGCAGGATATCGGGTGCAGGATCTTAGTGACTCCCCGCACAGCACATTATACACGGACAATGCACTTACATGCACCAGGAAGAAGGTGAACTCCGGGGACCTGAGCGGGGAAGCGACACATGCAGGATATCGGGGCAGGATCTTAGTGACTCCCCGCACAGCGCATTATACACGGACAATGCACTTACATGCCCCAGGAAGAAGAAGGTGAACTCCGGGGACCTGAGCGGGGAAGTGACACATGCAGGATATCGGGCGCAGGATCTTAGTGACTCCCCGCACAGCACATTATACACGGACAATGTACTTACATGCACCAGGAAGAAGAAGGTGAACTCCAGGGACCTGAGCGGGGAAGCGACACATGCAGGATATCGGGTGCAGGATCTTAGTGACTCCCCGCACAGCACATTATACACGGACAATGTACTTACATGCACCAGGAAGAAGAAGGTGAACTCCAGGGACCTGAGCGGGGAAGCGACACATGCAGGATATCGGGTGCAGGATCTTAGTGACTCCCCGCACAGTGCATTATACACGGACAATGCACTTACATGCACCAGGAAGAAGAAGGAGAACTCCAGGGACCTGAGCGGGGAAGTGACACATGCAGGATATCGGGTGCAGGATCTTAGTGACTCCCCGCACAGCGCATTATACACGGACAATGCACTTACATGCACCAGGAAGAAGAAGGTGAACTCCAGGGACCTGAGCAGGGAAGCGACACATGCAGGATATCGGGTGCAGGATCTTAGTGACTCCCCGCACAGCGCATTATACACGGACAATGCACTTACATGCACCAGGAAGAAGAAGGTGAACTCCGGGGACCTGAGAAGGGAAGTGACACATGCAGGATATCGGGTGCAGGACCTTAGTGACTCCCCGCACAGCGCATTATACACGGACAATGCACTTACATGCACCAGGAAGAAGAAGGTGAACTCCGGGGACCTGAGCGGGGAAGCAACACATGCAGGATATCGGGCGCAGGATCTTAGTGACTCCCCGCACAGCGCATTATACACAGACAATGCACTTACATGCACCAGGAAGAAGAAGGTGAACTCCAGGGACCTGAGCGGGGAAGTGACACATGCAGGATATCGGGTGCAGGATCTTAGTGACTCCCCGCACAGCGCATTATACACGGACAATGCACTTACATGCACCAGGAAGAAGAAGGTGAACTCCGGGGACCTGAGCGGGGAAGTGACACATGCAGGATATCGGGTGCAGGATCTTAGTGACTCCCCGCACAGCGCATTATACTCGGACAATGCACTTACATGCACCAGGAAGAAGAAGGTGAACTCCTGGGACCTGAGCGGGGAAGCGGCACATGCAGGATATCGGGTGCAGGATCTTAGTGACTCCCTGCACAGCGCATTATACACGGACAATGCACTTACATGCACCAGGAAGAAGAAGGTGAACTCCGGGGACCTGAGCGGGGAAGTGACACATGCAGGATATCGGGTGCAGGATCTGAGTGACTCCCCGCACAGCGCATTATACACGGACAATGCACTTACATGCACCAGGAAGAAGAAGGTGAACTCCGGGGACCTGAGCGGGGAAGTGACACATGCAGGATATCGGGTGCAGGATCTTAGTGACTCCCCGCACAGCACATTATACACGGACAATGCACTTACATGCACCAGGAAGAAGAAGGTGAACTCCGGGGACCTGAGCGGGGAAGCGACACATGCAGGATATCGGGCGCAGGATCTTAGTGACTCCCTGCACAGCGCATTATACACGGACAATGCACTTACATGCACCAGGAAGAAGAAGGTGAACTCCGGGGACCTGAGCGGGGAAGTGACACATGCAGGATATCGGGCGCAGGATCTTAGTGACTCCCTGCACAGCGCATTATACACGGACAATGCACTTACATGCACCAGGAAGAAGAAGGTGAACTCCGGGGACCTGAGCGGGGAAGCGACACATGCAGGATATCGGGCGCAGGATCTTAGTGACTCCCTGCACAGCGCATTATACACGGACAATGCACTTACATGCACCAAGAAGAAGAAGGTGAACTCCAGGGACCTGAGCGGGGAAGTGACACATGCAGGATATCGGGCGCAGGATCTTAGTGACTCCCTGCACAGCGCATTATACACGGACAATGCACTTACATGCACCAGGAAGAAGAAGGTGAACTCCAGGGACCTGAGCGGGGAAGTGACACATGCAGGATATCGGGGCAGGATCTTAGTGACTCCCCGCACAGCGCATTATACACGGACAATGCACTTACATGCACCAGGAAGAAGAAGGTGAACTCCAGGGACCTGAGCGGGGAAGTGACACATGCAGGATATCGGGCGCAGGATCTTAGTAACTCCCCGCACAGCACATTATACACGGACAATGTACTTACATGCACCAGGAAGAAGAAGGTGAACTCCTGGGACCTGAGCGGGGAAGCAACACATGCAGGATATCGGGTGCAGGATCTTAGTGACTCCCCGCACAGCGCATTATACACGGACAATGCACTTACATGCACCAGGAAGAAGAAGGTGAACTCCAGGGACCTGAGCAGGGAAGCGACACATGCAGGATATCGGGCGCAGGATCTTAGTGACTCCCCGCACAGCGCATTATACACGGACAATGCACTTACATGCACCAGGAAGAAGAAGGTGAACTCCTGGGACCTGAGCGGGGAAGCAACACATGCAGGATATCGGGTGCAGGATCTTAGTGACTCCCCGCACAGCGCATTATACACGGACAATGCACTTACATGCACCAGGAAGAAGAAGGTGAGCTCCAGGGACCTGAGCGGGGAAGTGACACATGCAGGATATCGGGTGCAGGATCTTAGTGACTCCCCGCACAGCGCATTATACACGGACAATGCACTTACATGCACCAGGAAGAAGAAGGTGAACTCCGGGGACCTGAGCGGGGAAGCTACACATGCAGGATATCGGGGCAGGATCTTAGTGACTCCCTGCACAGCACATTATACACGGACAATGCACTTACATGCACCAGGAAGAAGAAGGTGAACTCCAGGGACCTGAGCGGGGAAGTGACACATGCAGGATATCGGGTGCAGGATCTTAGTGACTCCCCGCACAGCGCATTATACACGGACAATGCACTTACATGCACCAGGAAGAAGAAGGTGAACTCCAGGGACCTGAGCAGGGAAGTGACACATGCAGGATATAGGGTGCAGGATCTTAGTGACTCCCCGCACAGCGCATTATACACGGACAATGCACTTACATGCACCAGGAAGAAGAAGGTGAACTCCTGGGACCTGAGCGGGGAAGCAACACATGCAGGATATCGGGTGCAGGATCTTAGTGACTCCCCGCACAGCGCATTATACACGGACAATGCACTTACATGCACCAGGAAGAAGAAGGTGAACTCCAGGGACCTGAGCAGGGAAGCGACACATGCAGGATATCGGGCGCAGGATCTTAGTGACTCCCCGCACAGCGCATTATACACGGACAATGCACTTACATGCACCAGGAAGAAGAAGGTGAACTCCTGGGACCTGAGCGGGGAAGCAACACATGCAGGATATCGGGTGCAGGATCTTAGTGACTCCCCGCACAGCGCATTATACACGGACAATGCACTTACATGCACCAGGAAGAAGAAGGTGAACTCCGGGGACCTGAGCGGGGAAGCTACACATGCAGGATATCGGGGCAGGATCTTAGTGACTCCCTGCACAGCACATTATACACGGACAATGCACTTACATGCACCAGGAAGAAGAAGGTGAACTCCAGGGACCTGAGCGGGGAAGTGACACATGCAGGATATCGGGTGCAGGATCTTAGTGACTCCCCGCACAGCGCATTATACACGGACAATGCACTTACATGCACCAGGAAGAAGAAGGTGAACTCCAGGGACCTGAGCAGGGAAGTGACACATGCAGGATATCGGGTGCAGGATCTTAGTGACTCCCCGCACAGCACATTATACACGGACAAAGTAATTACATGCACCAGGAAGAAGAAGGTGAACTCCGGGGACCTGAGCGGGGAAGCGACACATGCAGGATATCGGGTGCAGGATCTTAGTGACTCCCCGCACAGCGCATTATACACGGACAATGCACTTACATGCACCAGGAAGAAGAAGGTGAACTCCGGGGACCTGAGCGGGGAAGTGACACATGCAGGATATAGGGTGCAGGATCTTAGTGACTCCCCGCACAGCGCATTATACACGGACAATGCACTTACATGCACCAGGAAGAAGAAGGTGAACTCCGGGGACCTGAGCAGGGAAGAGACACATGCAGGATATCGGGTGCAGGATCTTAGTGACTCCCCGCACAGCGCATTATACACGGACAATGCACTTACATGCACCAGGAAGAAGAAGGTGAACTCCAGGGACCTGAGCAGGGAAGCGACACATGCAGGATATCGGGCGCAGGATCTTAGTGACTCCCCGCACAGCGCATTATACACGGACAATGCACTTACATGCACCAGGAAGAAGAAGGTGAACTCCTGGGACCTGAGCGGGGAAGCGACACATGCAGGATATCGGGTGCACGATCTTAGTGACTCCCTGCACAGCGCATTATATTCGGACAATGCACTTACATTCACCGGGAAGAAGAAGGAGAACTCCAGGGACCTGAGCGGGGAAGCGACACATGCAGGATATCGGGCGCAGGATCTTAGTGACTCCCCGCACAGCACATTATACACGGACAATGCACTTACATGCACCAAGAAGAAGAAGGTGAATTCCAGGGACCTGAGCGGGGAAGTGACACATGCAGGATATCGGGCGCAGGATCTTAGTGACTCCCCGCACAGCGCATTATACACGGAAAATGCACTAACATGCACCAGGAAGAAGGTGAACTCCGGGGACCTGAGCGGGGAAGCGACACATGCAGGATATTGGGTGCACGATCTTAGTGACTCCCCGCATTATACACGGACAATGCACTTACATGCACCAGGAAGAAGAAGGTGAACTCCAGGGACCTGAGCGGGGAAGTGACACATGCAGGATATCAGGTGCAGGATCTTAGTGACTCCCTGCACAGCGCATTATACACGGACAATGCACTTACATGCACCAGGAAGAAGAAGGTGAACTCCGGGGACCTGAGCGGGGAAGCTACACATGCAGGATATCGGGGCAGGATCTTAGTGACTCCCTGCACAGCACATTATACACGGACAATGCACTTACATGCACCAGGAAGAAGAAGGTGAACTCCAGGGACCTGAGCGGGGAAGTGACACATGCAGGATATCGGGTGCAGGATCTTAGTGACTCCCTGCACAGCGCATTATACACGGACAATGCACTTACATGCACCAGGAAGAAGAAGGTGAACTCCGGGGACCTGAGCGGGGAAGCTACACATGCAGGATATCGGGGCAGGATCTTAGTGACTCCCTGCACAGCACATTATACACGGACAATGCACTTACATGCACCAGGAAGAAGAAGGTGAACTCCAGGGACCTGAGCGGGGAAGCGACACATGCAGGATATCGGGAGCAGGATCTTAGTGACTCCCCGCACAGCGCATTATACACGGACAATGCACTTACATGCACCAGGAAGAAGAAGGTGAACTCCGGGGACCTGAGCGGGGAAGTGACACAAGCAGGATATCGGGGGCAGGATCTTAGTGACTCCCCGCACAGCGCATTATACACGGACAATGCACTTACATGCACCAGGAAGAAGAAGGTGAACTCCAGGGACCTGAGCGGGGAAGTGACACATGCAGGATATCGGGGCAGGATCTTAGTGACTCCCTGCACAGCGCATTATACACGGACAATGCACTTTCATGCACCAGGAAGAAGAAGGTAAACTCCAGGGACCTGAGCGGGGAAGTGACACATGCAGGATATCGGGGCAGGATCTTAGTGACTCCCCGCACAGCACATTATACACGGACAATGCACTTACATGCACCAGGAAGAAGAAGGTGAACTCCGTGGACCTGAGCGGGGAAGCGACACATGCAGGATATCGGGCGCAGGATCTTAGTGACTCCCCGCACAGCGCATTATACACGGACAATGCACTTACATGCACCAGGAAGAAGAAGGTGAACTCCGGGGACCTGAGCAGGGAAGCGACACATGCAGGATATCGGGGGCAGGATCTTAGTGACTCCCCGCACAGCGCATTATACACAGACAATGCACTTACATGCACCAGGAAGAAGGTGAACTCCGGGGACCTGAGCGGGGAAGTGACACATGCAGGATATCGGGGGCAGGATCTTAGTGACTCCCCGCACAGCGCATTATACACGGACAATGCACTTACATGCACCAGGAAGAAGGTGAACTCCGGGGACCTGAGCGGGGAAGGGACACATGCAGGATATCAGGGGCAGGATCTTAGTGACTCCCCGCACAGCGCATTATACACGGACAATGCACTTACATGCACCAGGAAGAAGAAGGTGAACTCCGGGGACCTGAGCGGGGAAGTGACACATGCAGGATATCGGGCGCAGGATCTTAGTGACTCCCCGCACAGCGCATTATACACGGACAATGCACTTACATGCACCAGGATGAAGAAGGTGAACTCCGGGGACCTGAGCGGGGAAGCGACACATGCAGGATATCGGGGGCAGGATCTTAGTGACTCCCCGCACAGCGCATTATACACGGACAATGCACTTACATGCACCAGGAAGAAGAAGGTGAACTCCGGGGACCTGAGCGGGGAAGCGACACATGCAGGATATCTGGCGCAGGATCTTAGTGACTCCCCGCACAGCACATTATACACGGACAATGCACTTACATGCACCAGGAAGAAGAAGGTGAACTCCGGGGACCTGAGCGGGGAAGCGACACATGCAGGATATCGGGTGCACGATCTTAGTGACTCCCCGCACAGCGCATTATACACGGACAATGCACTTACATGCACCAGGAAGAAGAAGGTGAACTCCAGGGACCTGAGGGGGGAAGCGACACATGCAGGATATCGGGTGCAGGATCTTAGTGACTCCCCGCACAGCGCATTATACATGGACAATGCACTTACATGCACCAGGAAGAAGAAGGTGAACTCCAGGGACCTGAGCGGGGAAGCGACACATGCAGGATATCGGGCACAGGATCTTAGTGACTCCCCGCACAGCGCATTATACACGGACAATGCACTTACATGCACCAGGAAGAAGAAGGTGAACTCCGGGGACCTGAGCAGGGAAGTGACACATGCAGGATATCGGGTGCAGGATCTTAGTGACTCCCCGCACAGCACATTATACACGGACAATGCACTTACATGCACCAGGAAGAAGAAGGTGAACTCCAGGGACCTGAGCGGGGAAGTGACACATGCAGGATATCAGGCGCACGATCTTAGTGAATCCCCGCACAGCGCATTATACACGGACAATGCACTTACATGCACCAGGAAGAAGAAGGTGAACTCCGGGGACCTGAGCGGGGAAGCGACACATGCAGGATATCGGGTGCAGGTTCTTAGTGACTCCCCGCACAGCACATTATACACGGACAATGCACTTACATGCACCAAGAAGAAGAAGGTGAACTCCGGGGACCTGAGCGGGGAAGCGACACATGCAGGATATCGGGTGCAGAATCTTAGTGACGCCCCGCACAGCGCATTATACACGGACAATGCACTTACATGTACCAGGAAGAAGAAGGTGAACTCCGCGGACCTGAGCGGGGAAGCGACACATGCAGGATATCGGGCGCAGGATCTTAGTGACTCCTCACACAGCGCATTATACACGGACAATGCACTTACATGCACCAGGAAGAAGAAGGTGAACTCCAGGGACCTGAGCGGGGAAGTGACACATGCAGGATATCGGGTGCAGGATCTTAGTGACTCCCCGCACAGCGCATTATACACGGACAATGCACTTACATGCACCAGGAAGAAGAAGGTGAACTCCGGGGACCTGAGCAGGGAAGCGACACATGCAGGATATCGGGCGCAGGATCTTAGTGACTCCCCACACAGCGCAATATACACGGACAATGCACTTACATGCACCAGGAAGAAGAAGGTGAACTCCGGGGACCTGAGCGGGGAAGTGACACATGCAGGATATCGGGTGCAGGATCTTAGTGACTCCCCGCACAGCAAATTATACACGGACAATGCACTTACATGCACCAGGAAGAAGAAGGTGAACTCCGGGGACCTGAGCAGGGAAGCGACACATGCAGGATATCGGGTGCAGGATCTTAGTGACTCCCCGCACAGCGCATTATACACGGACAATGCACTAACATGCACCAGGAAGAAGAAGGTGAACTCCGGGGACCTGAGCGGGGAAGTGACACATGCAGGATATCGGGGGCAGGATCTTAGTGACTCCCCACACAGCGCATTATACACGGACAATGCACTTACATGCACCAGGAAGAAGAAGGTGAACTCCGGGGACCTGAGCAGGGAAGCGACACATGCAGGATATCGGGCGCAGGATCTTAGTGACTCCCCGCAAAGCGCATTATACACGGACAATGCATTTACATGCACCAGGAAGAAGAAGGTGAACTCCGGGGACCTGAGCGGGGAAGTGACACATGCAGGATATCGGGTGCAGGATCTTAGTGACTCCCCGCACAGCGCATTATACACGGACAATGCACTTACATGCACCAGGAAGAAGAAGGTGAACTCCAGGGACCTGAGCGGGGAAGCGACACATGCAGGATATCGGACGCAGGATCTTAGTGACTCCCCGCACAGCGCATTATACATGGACAATGCACTTACATGTACCAGGAAGAAGGTGAACTCCGGGGACCTGAGCGGGGAAGCGACACATGCAGGATATCGGGCGCAAGATCTTAGTGACTCCCCGCACAGCGCATTATACACGGACAATGCACTTACATGCACCAGGAAGAAGATGGTGAACTCCGGGGACCTGAGCGGGGAAGCGACACATGCAGGATATCGGGTGCAGGATCTTAGTGACTCCCCGCACAGCACATTATACACGGACAATGCACTTACATGCACCAGGAAGAAGAAGGTGAACTCCGGGGACCTGAGCGGGGAAGCGACACATGCAGAATATCGGGTGCAGGATCTTAGTGACTCCCCGCACAGCGCATTATACACGGACAATGCACTTACAAGCACCAGGAAGAAGAAGGTGAACTCCAGGGACCTGAGCAGGGAAGCTACACATGCAGGATATCGGGTGCAGGATCTTAGTGACTCCCCGCACAGCACATTATACACGGACAATGCACTTACATGCACCAGGAAGAAGAAGGTGAACTCCAGGGACCTGAGTGGGGAAGTGACACATGCAGGATATCGGGCGCAGGATCTTAGTGACTCCCCGCACAGCGCATTATACAAGGACAATGCACTTACATGCACCAGGAAGAAGAAGGTGAACTCCGGGGACCTGAGCGGGGAAGTGACACATGCAGGATATCGGGTGCAGGATCTTAGTGACTCCCCGCACAGCGCATTATACACGGACAATGCACTTACATGCACCAGGAAGAAGAAGGTGAACTCCAGGGACCTGAGCGGGGAAGCGACACATGCAGGATATCGGGCGCAGGATCTTAGTGACTCCCCGCACAGCACATTATACACGGACAATGCACTTACATGCACCAGGAAGAAGAAGGTGAACTCCGGGGACCTGAGCGGGGAAGTGACACATGCAGGATATCGGGCGCAGGATCTAAGTGACTCCCCGCACAGCGCATTATACACGGACAATGCACTTACATGCACCAGGAAGAAGAAGGTGAACTCCAGGGACCTGAGCGGGGAAGCGACACATGCAGGATATCCGGCGCAGGATCTTAGTGACTCCCCGCACAGCGCATTATACACGGACAATGCACTTACATGCACCAGGAAGAAGAAGGAGAACTCCTGGGACCTGAGCGGGGAACCGACACATGCAGGATATCGGGGTGCAGGATCTTAGTGACTCCCCGCACAGCGCATTATACACGGACAATGCACTTACATGGACCAGGAAGACGAAGGTGAACTCCGTGGTCCTGAGCGGGGAAGCGACACATGCAGGATATCGGGTGCAGGATCTTAGTGACTCCCCGCACAGCGCATTATACACGGACAATGCACTTACATGCACCAGGAATAAGAAGGTGAACTCCAGGGACCTGAGCGGGGAAGTGACACATGCAGGATATCGGGCGCAGGATCTTAGTGACTCCCCGCACAGCGCATTATACACGGACAATGCACTTACATGCACCAGGAAGAAGAAGGTGAACTCCGGGGACCTGAGCGGGGAAGTGACACATGCAGGATATCGGGTGCAGGATCTTAGTGACTCCCCGCACAGCGCATTATACACGGACAATGCACTTACATGCACCAGGAAGAAGAAGGTGAACTCCGGGGACCTGAGCGGGGAAGCGACACATGCAGGATATCAGGCGCAGGATCTTAGTGACTCCCCGCACAGCGCATTATACATGGACAATGCACTTACATGCACCAGGAAGAAGAAGGTGAACTCCAGGGACCTGAGCGGGGAAGTGACACATGCAGGATATCGGGTGCAGGATCTTAGTGACTCCCCGCACAGCGCATTATACACGGACAATGCACTTACATGCACCAGGAAGAAGAAGGTGAACTCCGGGGACCTGAGCGGGGAAGCGACACATGCAGGATATCGGGAGCAGGATCTTAGTGACTCCCCGCACAGCGCACTATACACGGACAATGCACTTACATGCACCAGGAAGAAGAAGGTGAACTCCAGGGACCTGAGCAGGGAAGTGACACATGCAGGATATCGGGGGCAGGATCTTAGTGACTCCCCGCACAGCGCACTATACACGGACAATGCACTTACATGCACCAGGAAGAAGAAGGTGAACTCCAGGGACCTGAGCGGGGAAGCGACACATGCAGGATATCGGGCACAGGATCTTAGTGACTCCCCGCACAGCGCATTATACACGGACAATGCACTTACATGCACCAGGAAGAAGAAGGTGAACTCCGGGGACCTGAGCGGGGAAGCGACACATGCAGGATATCGGGCGCAGGATCTTAGTGACTCCCCGCACAGCGCATTATACACGGACAATGCACTTACATGCACCAGGAAGAAGAAGGTGAACTCCAGGGACCTGAGCAGGGAAGCGACACATGCAGGATATCGGGCGCAGGATCTTAGTGACTCCCCGCACAGCGCATTATACTCGGACAATGCACTTACATGCACCAAGAAGAAGAAGGTGAACTCCAGGGACCTGAGCGGGGAAGTGACACATGCAGGATATTGGGCGCAGGATCTTAGTGACTCCCCGCACAGCGCAATATACACGGACAATGCACTTACATGCACCAGGAAGAAGAAGGAGAACTCCAGGGACCTGAGCGGGGAAGTGACACATGCAGGATATCGGGCGCAGGATCTTAGTGACTCCCCGCACAGAGCATTATACACGGACAATGCACTTACATGCACCAGGAAGAAGAAGGTGAACTCCAGGGACCTGAGCGGGGAAGAGACACATGCAGGTTATCGGGTGCAGGATCTTAGTGACTCCCCGCACAGCGCATTATACACGGACAATGCACTTACATGCACCAGGAAGACGAAGGTGAACTCCGGGGACCTGAGCGGGGAAGTGACACAAGCAGGATATCGGGTGCAGGATCTTAGTGACTCCGTGCACAGCGCATTATACACGGACAATGCACTTACATGCACCAGGAAGAAGAAGGTGAACTCCGGGGACCTGAGCGGGGAAGTGACACATGCAGGATATCGGGTGCAGGATCTTAGTGACTCCCTGCACAGCGCATTATACACGGACAATGCACTTACATGCACCAGGAAGAAGAAGGTGAACTCCGGGGACCTGAGCGAGGAAGCGACACATGCAGGATATCGGGGGCAGGATCTTAGTGACTCCCCGCACAGTGCATTATACACAGACAATGCACTTACAAGCACCAGGAAGAAGAAGGTGAACTCCGGGGACCTGAGCAGGGAAGCGACACATGCAGGATATCGGGCGCAGGATCTTAGTGACTCCCCGCACAGCACATTATACACGGACAATGCACTTACATGCACCAGGAAGAAGAAGGTGAACTCCAGGGACCTGAGCGGGGAAGCGACACATGCAGGATATCGGGCGCACACACTTAGTGACTCCCCGCACAGCACATTATACACGGACAATGCACTTACATGCACCAGGAAGAAGAAGGTGAACTCCGGGGACCTGAGCGGGGAAGTGACACATGCAGGATATCAGGTGCAGGATCTTAGTGACTCCCCGCACAGCGCATTATACATGGACAATGCACTTACATGTACCAGGAAGAAGGTGAACTCCGGGGACCTGAGCGGGGAAGCGACACATGCAGGATATCGGGCGCAAGATCTTAGTGACTCCCCGCACAGCGCATTATACACGGACAATGCACTTACATGCACCAGGAAGAAGAAGGTGAACTCCAGGGAACTGAGCGGGGAAGCGACACATGCAGGATTTCGGACGCAGGATCTTAGTGACTCCCCGCACAGCGCATTATACACGGACAATGCACTTACATGCACCAGGAAGAAGAAGGTGAACTCCTGGGACCTGAGCGGGGAAGCGACACATGCAGGATATCGGGTGCAGGATCTTAGTGACTCCCCGCACAGCACATTATACATGGACAATGCACTTACATGCACCAGGAAGAAGAAGGTGAACTCCGGGGACCTGAGCAGGGAAGCGACACATGCAGGATATCGGGCGCAGGACCTTAGTGACTCCCCGCACAGCGCATTATACACAGACAATGCACTTACATGCACCAGGAAGAAGAAGGTGAACTCCGGGGACCTGAGCGGGGAAGCGACACATGCAGGATATCGGGCGCAGGATCTTAGTGACTCCCCGCACAGCGCATTATACACGGACAATGCATTTACATGCACCAGGAAGAAGAAGGTGAACTCCAGGGACCTGAGCGGGGAAGTGACACATGCAGGATATCGGGCGCAGGATCTTAGTGACTCCCCGCACAGCGCATTATACACGGACAATGCACTTACATGCACCAGGAAGAAGAAGGTGAACTCTAGGGACCTGAGCGGGGAAGCGACACATGCAGGATATCGGGTGCAGGATCTCAGTGACTCCCCGCACAGCGCATTATACACGGACAATGCACTTACATGCACCAGAAAGAAGAAGGTGAACTCCGGGGACCTGAGCGGGGAAGTGACACATGCAGGATATCGGGTGCAGGATCTTAGTGACTCCCCGCACAGCGCATTATACACGGACAATGCACTTACATGCACCAGGAAGAAGAAGGTGAACTCCGGGGACCTGAGCGGGGAAGAGACACATGCAGGATATCGGGTGCAGGATCTTAGTGACTCCCCGCACAGAGCATTATACACAGACAATGCACTTACATGCACCAGGAAGAAGAAGGTGAACTCCAGGGACCTGAGCGGGGAAGTGACACATGCAGGATATCGGTTGCAGGATCTTAGTGACTCCCCGCACAGCGCATTATACATGGACAATGCACTTACATGCACCAGGAAGAAGAAGGTGAACTCCAGGGACCTGAGCGGGGAAGTGACACATGCAGGATATCAGGCGCACGATCTTAGTGACTCCCCGCACAGCGCATTATACACGGACAATGCACTTACATGCACCAGGAAGAAGAAGGTGAACTCCGGGGACCTGAGCGGGGAAGCGACACATGAAGGATATCGGGTGCAGGATCTTAGTAACTCCCCGCACAGCGCATTATACACGGACAATGCACTTACATGCACCAGGAAGAAGAAGGTGAACTCCGGGGACCTGAGCGGGGAAGTGACACATGCAGGATATCAGGCGTAGGATCTTAGTGACTCCCCGCACAGCACATTATACACGGACAATGCACTTACATGCACCAGGAAGAAGAAGGTGAACTCCAGGGACCTGAGCGGGGAAGTGACACATGCAGGATATCGGGGCAGGATCTTAGTGACTCCCCGCACAGCACATTATACACGGACAATGCACTTACATGCACCAGGAAGAAGAAGGTGAACTCCGGGGACCTGAGCGGGGAAGTGACACATGCAGGATATCGGGGGCAGGATCTTAGTGACTCCCCGCACAGCGCATTATACACGGACAATGCACTTACATGCACCAGGAAGAAGAAGGTGAACTCCAGGGACCTGAGCGGGGAAGCAACACATGCAGGATATCGGGCACAGGATCTTAGTGACTCCCCGCACAGCACATTATACACGGACAATGCACTTACATGCACCAGGAAGAAGAAGGTGAACTCCGGGGACCTGAGCGGGGAAGCAACACATGCAGGATATCGGGCGCAGGATCTTAGTGACTCCCCGCACAGCGCATTATATACGGACAATGCACTTACATGCACCAGGAAGAAGAAGGTGAACTCCGGGGACCTGAGCGGGGAAGTGACACATGCAGGATATCGGGTGCAGGATCTTAGTGACTCCCCGCACAGCGCATTATACACGGACAATGCACTTACATGCACCAGGAAGAAGAAGGAGAACTCCTGGGACCTGAGCGGGGAACCGACACATGCAGGATATCGGGGCGCAGGATCTTAGTGACTCCCCACACAGCACATTATACACGGACAATGCACTTACATGCACCAGGAAGAAGAAGGTGAACTCCGGGGACCTGAGCGGGGAAGTGACACATGCAGGATATCGGGGCGCAGGATCTTAGTGACTCCCCGCACAGCGCATTATACATGGACAATGCACTTACATGCACCAGGAAGAAGAAGGTGAATTCCGGGGACCTGAGCGGGGAAGTGACACATGCAGGATATCGGGCGCAGGATCTTAGTGACTCCCTGCACAGCGCATTATACACGGACAATGCACTTACATGCACCAGGAAGAAGAAGGTGAACTCCAGGGACCTGAGCGGGGAAACGACACATGCAGGATATCGAGCGCAGGATCTTAGTGACTCCCCGCACATCGCATTATAAGCGGACAATGCACTTACATGCACCAGGAAGAAGAAGGTGAACTCCAGGGACCTGAGCGGGGAAGCGACACATGCAGGATATCGGGCGCAGGATCTTAGTGACTCCCCGCACAGCGCATTATACACGGACAATGCACTTACATGCACCAGGAAGAAGAAGGTGAACTCCGGGGACCTGAGCGGGGAAGTGACACATGCAGGATATCGGGTGCAGGATCTTAGTGACTCCCCGCACAGCGCATTATACACGGACAATGCACTTACATGCACCAGGAAGAAGAAGGTGAATTCCGGGGACCTGAGCGGGGAAGCGACACATGCAGGATATCGGGTGCAGGATCTTAGTGACTCCCCGCACAGCGCATTATACACGGACAATGCACTTACATGTACCAGGAAGAAGAAGGTGAACTCCAGGGACCTGAGCGGGGAAGCGACACATGCAGGATATCGGGTGCAGGATCTTAGTGACTCCCCGCACAGCGCATTATACACAGACAATGCACTTACATGTACCAGGAAGAAGAAGGTGAACTCCAGGGACCTGAGCGGGGAAGCGACACATGCAGGATATCGGGTGCAGGATCTTAGTGACTCCCCGCACAGCGCATTATACACGGACAATGCACTCACATGCACCAGGAAGAAGAAGGTGAACTCCGGGGACCTGAGCGGGGAAGCGACACATGCAGGATATCGGGTGCACGATCTTAGTGACTCCCCGCACAGCGCATTATACACGGACAATGCACTTACATGCACCAGGAAGAAGAAGGTGAACTCCAGGGACCTGAGCGGGGAAGTGACACATGCAGGATATCGGGCGCAGGATCTTAGTGACTCCCCGCACAGCGCATTATACACGGACAATGCACTTACATGCACCAGGAAGAAGAAGGTGAACTCCGGGGACCTGAGTGGGGAAGCGACACATGCAGGATATCAGGGGTACGATCTTAGTGACTCCCCGCACAGCGCATTATACAAGGACAATGCACTTACATGCACCAGGAAGAAGAAGGTGAACTCCAGGGACCTGAGCGGGGAAGCGACACATGCAGGATATCGGGTGCAGGATCTTAGTGACTCCCCACACAGCGCATTATACACGGACAATGCACTTACATGCACCAGGAAGAAGAAGGTGAACTCCAGGGACCTGAGCGGGGAAGTGACACATGCAGGATATCGGGCGCAGGATCTTAGTGACTCCCCGCACAGCGCATTATACACGGACAATGCACTTACATGCACCAGGAAGAAGAAGGTGAACTCCGGGGACCTGAGTGGGGAAGCGACACATGCAGGATATCAGGGGCACGATCTTAGTGACTCCCCGCACAGCGCATTATACACGGACAATGCACTTACATGCACCAGGAAGAAGAAGGTGAACTCCAGGGACCTGAGCGGGGAAGTGACACATGCAGGATATCGGGCGCACGATCTTAGTGACTCCCCGCACAGCACATTATACACAGCCAATGCACTTACATGCACCAGGAAGAAGAAGGTGAACTCCGGGGACCTGAGCGGGGAAGCGACACATGCAGGATATCAGGGGCACGATCTTAGTGACTCCCCGCACAGCGCATTATACAAGGACAATGCACTTACATGCACCAGGAAGAAGAAGGTGAACTCCAGGGACCTGAGCGGGGAAGTGACACATGCAGGATATCGGGCGCACGATCTTAGTGACTCCCCGCACAGCACATTATACACGGACAATGCACTTACATGCACCAGGAAGAAGAAGGTGAACTCCAGGGACCTGAGCGGGGAAGCGACACATGCAGGATATCAGGGGCACGATCTTAGTGACTCCCCGCACAGCGCATTATACTCGGACAATGCACTTACATGCACCAGGAAGAAGAAGGTGAACTCCGGGGACCTGAGCGGGGAAGCGACACATGCAGGATATCGGGTGCAGGATCTTAGTGACTCCCCGCACAGCGCATTATACACGGACAATGCACTTACATACACCAGGAAGAAGAAGGTGAACTCCAGGGACCTGAGCGGGGAAGCGACACATGCAGGATATAGGGTGCAGGATCTTAGTGACTCCCTGCACAGCACATTATACACAGACAATGCACTTACATGCACCAGGAAGAAGAAGGTGAACTCCGGGGACCTGAGCGGGGAAGTGACACATGCAGGATATCGGGTGCAGGTTCTTAGTGACTCCCCGCACAGCACATTATACACGGACAATGCACTTACATGCACCAAGAAGAAGAAGGTGAACTCCAGGGACCTGAGCGGGGAAGCGACACATGCAGGATATCGGGTGCAGGATCTTAGTGACTCCCCGCACAGCGCATTATACACGGACAATGCACTTACATGCACCAGGAAGAAGAAGGTGAACTCCAGGGACCTGAGCGGGGAAGTGACACATGCAGGATATCGGGGGCAGGATCTTAGTGACTCCCTGCACAGCGCATTATACAGGGACAATGCATTTACATGCACCAGGAAGAAGAAGGTGAACTCCAGGGACCTGAGCGGGGAAGCGACACATGCAGGATATCAGGGGCACGATCTTAGTGACTCCCCGCACAGCGCATTATACTCGGACAATGCACTTACATGCACCAGGAAGAAGAAGGTGAACTCCGGGGACCTGAGCGGGGAAGCGACACATGCAGGATATCGGGCGCAGGATCTTAGTGACTCCCCGCACAGCGCATTATACACGGACAATGCACTTACATGCACCAGGAAGAAGAAGGTGAACTCCGGGGACCTGAGCGGGGAAGTGACACATGCAGGATATCGGGCGCAGGATCTTAGCAACTCCCCGCACAGCGCATTATACACGGACAATGCACTTACATGCACCAGGAAGAAGAAGGTGAACTCCGGGGACCTGAGCGGGGAAGTGACACATGCAGGATATCGGGCGCAGGATCTTAGTGACTCCCCGCACAGCGCATTATACACGGACAATGCACTTAAATGCACCAGGAAGAAGAAGGTGAACTCCGGGGACCTGAGCGGGGAAGCGACACATGCAGGATATCGGGGGCACGATCTTAGTGACTCCCCGCACAGCGCATTATACACGGACAATGCACTTACATGCACCAGGAAGAAGAAGGTGAACTCCGGGGACCTGAGCGGGGAAGTGACACATGCAGGATATCGGGTGCAGGATCTTAGTGACTCCCCGCACAGCGCATTATACACGGACAATGCACTTACATGCACCAGGAAGAAGAAGGTGAACTCCAGGGACCTGAGCGGGGAAGTGACACATGCAGGATATCGGGTGCAGGATCTTAGTGACTCCCTGCACAGCACATTATACACGGACAATGCACTTACATGCACCAGGAAGAAGAAGGTGAACTCCGGGGACCTGAGCGGGGAAGCGACACATGCAGGATATCGGGCGCAGGATCTTAGTGACTCCCTGCACAGCGCATTATACATGGACAATGCACTTACATGCACCAGGAAGAAGAAGGTGAACTCCAGGGACCTGAGCGGGGAAGCGACACATGCAGGATATCAGACACAGGATCTTAGTGACTCCCTGCACAGCGCATTATACACGGACAATGCACTTACATGCACCAGTAAGAAAAAGGTGAACTCCGGGGACCTGAACGGGGAAGCGACACATGCAGGATATCGGGTGCAGGATCTTAGTGACTCCCCGCACAGCGCATTATACACAGACAATGCACTTACATGCACCAGGAAAAGAAGGTGAACTCCAGGGACCTGAGCAGGGAAGTGACACATGCAGGATATCAGGCGCAGGATCTTAGTGACTCCCTGCACAGCGCATTATACACGGACAATGCACTTACATGCACCAGGAAGAAGAAGGTGAACTCCGGGGACCTGAGTGGGGAAGCGACACATGCAGGATATCAGGCGCAGGATCTTAGTGACTCCCTGCACAGCGCATTATACACGGACAATGCACTTACATGCACCAGGAAGAAGAAGGTGAACTCCGGGGACCTGAGCAGGGAAGCGACACATGCAGGATATCGGGCGCAGGATCTTAGTGACTCCCCGCACAGCACATTATACACGGACAATGCACTTACATGCACCATGGAGAAGAAGGTGAACTCCAGGGACCTGAGCGGGGAAGCGACACATGCAGGATATCGGGTGCAGGATCTTAGTGACTCCCCGCACAGCGCATTATACACGGACAATGCACTTACATGCACCAGGAAGAAGAAGGTGAACTCCGGGGACCTGAGCAGGGAAGCGACACATGCAGGATATCGGTTGCAGGATCTTAGTGACTCCCAGCACAGCGCATTATACACGGACAATGCACTTACATGCACCAGGAAGAAGAAGGTGAACTCCAGGGACCTGAGCGGGGAAGCGACACATGCAGGATATCGGGCGCAGGATCTTAGTGACTCCCTGCACAGCACATTATACATGGACAATGCACTTACATGCACCAGGAAGAAGAAGGTGAATTCCAGGGACCTGAGCAGGGAAGCGACACATGCAGGATATCGGGCGCAGGATCTTAGTGACTCCCCGCACAGCGCATTATACACGGACAATGCACTTACATGCACCAGGAAGAAGAAGGTGAATTCAAGGGACCTGAGCGGGGAAGCGGCACATGCAGGATATCGGGCGCAGGATCTTAGTGACTCCCTGCACAGCGCATTATACACGGACAATGTACTTACATGCACCAGGAAGAAGAAGGGGAACTCTGGGGACCTGAGCGGGGAAGCGACACATGCAGGATATCAGGTGCAGGATCTTAGTGACTCCCTGCACAGCGCATTATACACGGACAATGCACTTACATGCACCAGGAAGAAGAAGCTGAACTCCGGGGACCTGAGCAGGGAAGTGACACATGCAGGATATCGGGGCAGGATCTTAGTGACTCCCCGCACAGCGCATTATACATGGACAATGCACTTACATGCACCAGGAAGAAGAAGGTGAACTCCAGGGACCTGAGCGGGGAAGCGACACATGCAGGATATCGGGCGCAGGATCTTAGTGACCCCCCGCACAGCGCATTATACACGGACAATGCACTTACATGCACCAGGAAGAAGAAGGTGAACTCCAGGGACCTGAGCGGGGAAGCGACACATGCAGGATATCGGACGCAGGATCTTAGTGACTCCCCGCACAGCGCATTATACACGGACAATGCACTTACATGCACCAGGAAGAAGAAGGTGAACTCCGGGGACCTGAGCAGGGAAGCGACACATGCAGGATATCGGTTGCAGGATCTTAGTGACTCCCAGCACAGCGCATTATACACGGACAATGCACTTACATGCACCAGGAAGAAGAAGGTGAACTCCAGGGACCTGAGCGGGGAAGCGACACATGCAGGATATCGGGCGCAGGATCTTAGTGACTCCCTGCACAGCACATTATACATGGACAATGCACTTACATGCACCAGGAAGAAGAAGGTGAATTCCAGGGACCTGAGCAGGGAAGCGACACATGCAGGATATCGGGCGCAGGATCTTAGTGACTCCCCGCACAGCGCATTATACACGGACAATGCACTTACATGCACCAGGAAGAAGAAGGTGAATTCAAGGGACCTGAGCGGGGAAGCGGCACATGCAGGATATCGGGCGCAGGATCTTAGTGACTCCCTGCACAGCGCATTATACACGGACAATGTACTTACATGCACCAGGAAGAAGAAGGGGAACTCTGGGGACCTGAGCGGGGAAGCGACACATGCAGGATATCAGGTGCAGGATCTTAGTGACTCCCTGCACAGCGCATTATACACGGACAATGCACTTACATGCACCAGGAAGAAGAAGCTGAACTCCGGGGACCTGAGCAGGGAAGTGACACATGCAGGATATCGGGGCAGGATCTTAGTGACTCCCCGCACAGCGCATTATACATGGACAATGCACTTACATGCACCAGGAAGAAGAAGGTGAACTCCAGGGACCTGAGCGGGGAAGCGACACATGCAGGATATCGGGCGCAGGATCTTAGTGACCCCCCGCACAGCGCATTATACACGGACAATGCACTTACATGCACCAGGAAGAAGAAGGTGAACTCCAGGGACCTGAGCGGGGAAGCGACACATGCAGGATATCGGACGCAGGATCTTAGTGACTCCCCGCACAGCACATTATACACAGACAATGCACTTACATGCACCAGGAAGAAGAAGGTGAACTCCAGGGACCTGAGCGGGGAAGCGACACATGCAGGATATCGGGGGCAGGATCTTAGTGACTCCCCGCACAGCGCATTATACACGGACAATGCACTTACATGCACCAGGAAGAAGAAGGTGAACTCCGGGGACCTGAGCAGGGAAGCGACACATGCAGGATATCGGGCGCAGGATCTTAGTGACTCCCCGCACAGCGCATTATACAGGGACAATGCACTTACATGCACCAGGAAGAAGAAGGTGAACCCCGGGGACCTGAGCGGGGAAGTGACACATGCAGGATATCGGGCGCAGGATCTTAGTGACTCCTCGCACAGCGCATTATACACGGACAATGCACTTACATGCACCAGGAAGAAGAAGGTGAACTCCAGGGACCTGAGCGGGGAAGCGACACATGCAGGATATCGGGCGCAGGATCTTAGTGACTCCTCGCACAGCGCATTATACACGGACAATGCACTTACATGCACCAGGAAGAAGAAGGTGAACTCCGGGGACCTGAGCGGGGAAGCGACACATGCAGGATATCGGGTGCACGATCTTAGTGACTCCCCGCACAGCGCATTATACACGGACAATGCACTTACATGCACCAGGAAGAAGAAGGTGAACTCCAGGGACCTGAGCGGGGAGGTGACACATGCAGGATATCGGGTGCAGGATCTTAGTGACTCCGCGCACAGCGCATTATACACGGACAATGCACTTACATGCACCAGGAAGAAGAAGGTGAACTCCGGGGACCTGAGCGGGGAAGTGACACATGCAGGATATCGGGCACAGGATCTTAGTGACTCCCCGCACAGCGCATTATACACAGACAATGCACTTACATGCACCAGGAAGAAGAAGGTGAACTCCAGGGACCTGAGCGGGGAAGTGACACATGCAGGATATCGGGCGCAGGATCTTAGTGACTCCCCGCACAGCGCATTATACACAGACAATGCACTTACATGCACCAGGAAGAAGAAGGTGAACTCCTGGGACCTGAGCGGGGAAGCGACACATGCAGGATATCGGGGCAGGATCTTAGTGACTCCCTGCACAGCGCATTATACACGGACAATGCACTTACATGCACCAGGAAGAAGAAGGTGAACTCCAGGGACCTGGGCGGGGAAGTGACACATGCAGGATATCGGGTGCACGATCTTAGTGACTCCCTGCACAGCGCATTATACACGGACAATGCACCGGGAAGAGGAAGGTGAACTCCAGGGACCTGAGCGGTGAAATGACACATGCAGGCTCCTCCTGTTACCCCTCCATCTATCCGGCTCTGTACTGTATAGGGGGCTCCTCATGTTACCCCTCCATATATCCGGCTCTGTATTGAACACACTAGTGAGCTCCTCCTGTAACCCCTCCATCTATCTGGCTCTGTACTGTACACACTAAGGGGCTCCTCCTGTTACCCCTCCATCTATCCGGCTCTGTACTGTACACACTAAGGGGTTCCTCCTGTTACCCCTCCATCTATCTGGCTCTGTACTGTACACACTAGGGGGTTCCTCCTGTTACCGCTCCGTCTATCCGGCTCTGCACTGTATAGGGGGTTCCTCCTGTTATCTCTCCATCTATCCGGCTCTGTACTGTATATGAGGCATCTACTGTTACCTCTCCATCTATCCGGCTCTGTACTGTTCACACTAGGGGGCTCCTCCTGTAACCCCTCTATCTATCTGGCTCTGTACTGTACACACTAGGGGGTTCCTCCTGTTACCCCTCTATCTATCCGGGTCTGTACTGTTCACACTAGGGGGCTCCTCCTGTTACCTCTCCATCTATCCGGCTGTGTACTGTATAGGGGGCTCCTCCTGTTATCTCTCCTTCTATCCGGCTCTGTACTGTATAGGGGGCTCCTCCTGTTTCCTCTCCATCTATCCGGCTCTGTACTGTTCACACTAGGGGGCTCCTCCTGTTACCGCCCTGTCTATCTGGCTCTGTAGTGTATAGGGAGCTCCTTCTGTTACCCCTCCATCTATCCGGCTCTGTACTGTATAGGGGACCCTCCTGTTACCTCTCCATCTATCCGGCTCTGTACTGTACACACTAGGGGGCTCCTCCTGTTACCCTCCATCTATCCGGCTCTGTACTGTACACACTAGGGGGCTCCTCCTGATACCCCTCCATCTATCCGGTTCTGTACTGTACACACTAGGCGGCTCCTCCTGTTTTCCCTCCATCTATCCGGCTCTGTACTGTACACACTAGGGGGCTCCTCCTGTTACCCTCCATCTATCCGGCTCTGTACTGTACACACTAGGGGGCTCCTCCTGATACCCCTCCATCTATCCGGTTCTGTACTGTACACACTAGGCGGCTCCTCCTGTTTTCCCTCCATCTATCTGGCTCTGTACTGTACACACTAGGGGGTTCCTCCTGTTACCCCTCCGTCTATCAGACTCTGTAGTGTATAGGGAGCTCCTCCTGTTACCCCTCCATCTATCCGGCTCTGTACTGTATAGGGGGCCCTCCTGTTACTTCTCCATCTATCCGGCTCTGTACTGTTCACACTAGGGGGCTCCTCCTGTTACCCCTCCGTCTATCTGGCTCTGTAGTGTATAGGGAGCTCCTCCAGTTAACCCTCCATCTATCCGGCTCTGTACTGTATAGGGGGCCCTCCTGTTACTTCTCCATCTATCCAGCTCTGTACTGTACACACTAGGGGGCTCCTCCTGTTACCCCTCCATCTATCTGGCTCTGTACTGTACACACTAGGGGGCTCCTCCTGTTACCCCTCCATCTATCCGGTTCTGTACTGTACACACTAGGGGGTTCCTCCTGTTACCCCTCTATCTATGCGGGTCTGTACTGTTCACACTAGGGGGCTCCTCCTGTTACCTCTCCATCTATCCGGCTCTGCACTGTATAGGGGGTTCCTCCTGTTATCTCTCCATCTATCCGGCTCTGTACTGTATAGGGGGCATCTACTGTTTCCTCTCCATCTATCCGGCTCTGTACTGTATAAGGTGCTCCTCCTGTTACCTCTCCATCTATCCGGCTCTGTATTGTTCACACTAGGGGGCTCCTCCTGTTACCCCTCCGTCTATCTGGCTCTGTAGTGTATAGGGAGCTCCTCCTGTTACCCCTCCATCTATCCGGCTCTGTACTGTATAGGGGGCCCTCCTGTTACTTCTCCATCTATCCGGCTCTGTACTGTACACACTAGGGGGCTCCTCCTGTTACCCCTCGATCTATCTGGCTCTGTACTGTACACACTAGGGGGCTCCTCCTGTTACCTCTCCATCTATCCAGCTGTGTACTGTATAGGGGGCTGCTCCTGTTACCCCTCCATCTATCTGGCTCTGTAGTGTATAGGGAGCTCCTCCTGTTACCCCTCCATCTATCCGGCTCTGTACTGTATAGGGGGCCCTCCTGTTACTTCTCCATCTATCCGGCTCTGTACTGTACACACTAGGGGGCTCCTCCTGTTACCCCTCCATCTATCTGGCTCTGTACTGTACACACTAGGGGGCTCCTCCTGTTACCTCTCCATCTATCCAGCTGTGTACTGTATAGGGGGCTCCTCCTGTTATCTCTCCATCGATCCGGCTCTGTACTGTATAGGGGGCATCTACTGTTACCTCTCCATCTATCCGGCTCTGTACTGTACACACTAGGCGGCTCCTCCTGTTTTCCCTCCATCTATCTGGCTCTGTACTGTACACACTAGGAGGCTCCTCCTGTTACCTCTCCATCTATCTGGCTCTGCACTGTATAGGGGGCTCTTCCTGTTATCCCTCCATCTATCCGGCTCTGTTCTGTATAGGGGGCCCTCCTGTTACCTCTCCATCTATCCGGCTCTGTACTGTATTGGGGGCTCCTACTGTTACCTCTCCATCTATCCGGCTCTGTACTGTATAGGAGGCTCCTCCTGTTACCTCTCCATCTATCTGGCTCTGTACTGTATAGGGGGATCTTCCTGTTATCCCTCCATTTATCCGGCTCTGTACTGGATAGGGGGCTCCTCCTGTTACCTCTCCATCTATCCGGCTCTGTACTGTATAGGGGGCTCCTCCTGTTAGCTCTCCATCTATCCGGCTCTGTACTATATAGGGTGCTCCTCCAGTTACCTCTCCATCTATCCGGCTCTTTACTATATAGGGTGCTCCTCCAGTTACCTCTCCATCTATCCGGCTCTGTACTGTATAGGGTGCTCCTCCAGTTACCTCTCCATCTATCCGGCTCTGTAATGTATAGGGGGCTCCTCCTGTTACCTCTCCATCTATCTGGCTCTGTACTGTATAAGGTGCTCCTCTTGTTACCTCTCCATCTATCCGGCTCTGTACAGTATAGGGGGTTCCTACTGTTACCTCTCCATCTATCCGGCTCTGTACTGTATAGGGGGCTCCTCCTGTTACCCCTCCATCTATCCGGCTGTGTACTGTATAGGGGGCTCCTCCTGTTACCCCTACATATATCCATCTCTATAATGTATAGTGAGCTCCTCCTGTTACCTCTCCATCTATCCGGCTCTATAGTGTATAGGCCACTCCTACTGTTACTTCTTCATCTATCCGGCTCAGTACTGTATAGGGGGCTCCTCCTGTTACCCCTCCATCTATCCGGCTCTGTATTGTACACACTAAGGGGCTCCTCCTGTTAACTCTCCATCTATCCGGCTCTGTACTGTACACACTAGGGGGCTTCTACTGTTACCTCTCCATCTATCCGGCTCTGTACTATATAGGATGCTCTTCCTGTTACCCCTCCATCTATCCAGCTCTGTACTGTATAGAGGACCCTCCTGTTACCTCTCCATCTATCCGGCTCTGTACTGTGCACACTAGGGGGCTCCTCCTATTACCTCTCCATCTATCCGGCTCTATACTGTACACACTAGAAGGCTCCTCCTATTACCCCTCCATCTATCTGGCTCTGTACTGTACACACTAGGGGGTTCCTCCTGTTACCTCTCCATCTATACGACTCTGTACTGTATAGGGGGCTCCTCCTGTTACCTCTCCATCTATACGGCTCTGTACTGTATAGGGGCCTCCTCCTGTTACCCCTCCATCTATCCGGCTCTGTACTGTATAGGGGGCTCCTCCTGTTACTTCTCCATCTATCCGGGTCTGTACTGTATAGTGAGCTCCTCCTGTTACCCCTCCATCTATCCGGCTCTGTACTGTATAGGGGGCTCCTCCTGTTACCTCTCCATCTATCCGGCTATGTACTGTATAGGTGGCTCCTATTGTTAACCCTACATCTATCCGGCTCTGTACTGTATAGGGTGCTCCTCCAGTTACCTCTCCATCTATCCGGCTCTGTCCTGTATAGGGTGCTCCTCCAGTTACCTCTCCATCTATCCGGCTCTGTACTGTATAGGGGGCTCCTCCTGTTACCTCTCCATCTATCCGGCTCTGTAGTGTGTAGGGGGTTCCTACTGTTACCTCTCCATCTATCCGGCTCTGTACTGTATAGGGGGCTCCTCCTGTTACCCCTCCATCTATCTGGCTCTGTACTGTATAGGAGGCTCCTCCTGTTACCCCTCCATCTATCCGGCTCTGTACTGTATAGTGAGCTCCTCCTTTTACCCCTCCATCTATCCGGCTCTGTACTGTATAGGGGGCTCCTCCTGTTACCCCTCCATCTATCCGGCTCTGTACTGTATAGGGGGCTCCTCCTGTTACCCCTCCATCTATCTGGCTCTGTATTATATAGTAAGCTCCTCCTGTTACCTCTCCATCTATCCGGCTCTGTAGTGTATAGGGGGTTCCTACTGTTACCTCTCCATCTATCCGGCTCAGTACTGTATAGGGGGCTGCTCCTGTTACCCCTCCATCTATCCGGCTCTGTACTGTATAGGGGGCTCCTCCTGTTACCCCTCCATCTATCCAGCTCTGTACTGTACACACTAGGGGGCTCCTCCTGTTACCTCTCCATCCATCCGGCTCTATAGTGTATAGGCCACTCCTACTGTTACTTCTCCATCTATCCAGCTCAGTACTGTATAGGGGGCTCCTCCTGTTACCCCTCCATCTATCCAGCTCTGTATTGTATAGGGGGCTCCTCCGGTTACCCCTCCATCTATCCGGCTCTGTACAGTATAGGGGGTTCCTACTGTTACCTCTCCATCTATCCGGCTCTGTACTGTATAGGGGGCTCCTCCTGTTACCCCTCCATTTATCTGGCTCTGTATTATATAGTAAGCTCCTCCTGTTACCTCTCCATCTATCCGGCTATGTAGTGTATAGGGGGTTCCTACTGTTACCTCTCCATCTATCCGGCTCAGTACTGTATAGGGGGCTGCTCCTGTTACCCCTCCATCTATCCGGCTCTGTACTGTATAGGGGGCTCCTCCTGTTACCCCTCCATCTATCCAGCTCTGTACTGTACAAACTAGGGGGCTCCTCCTGTTACCTCTCCATCCATCCGGCTCTATAGTGTATAGGCCACTCCTCCTGTTACCTCTCCATCTATCCGGCTCTGAAGTGTATAGGGGCTCCTACTGTTACCTCTCCATCTATCCGGCTCTATAGTGTGTAGGCCGCTCCTCCTGTTACCTCTCCATCTATCCGGCTCTGAAGTGTATAGGGGCTCCTACTTTTACCTCTCCATCTATCCGGCTCTGTACTGTATAGGGGGCTCTTCCTGTTACCCCTCCATCTATCCGGCTCTGTACTGTATAGTCAGCTCCTCCTGTTACCTCTCCATCTATCCGCTCTATAGTGAATAGGCCACTCCTACTGTTACTTCTCCATCTATCCGGCTCAGTACTGTATAAGGGGCTCCTCCTGTTACCTCTCCATCTATCCGGCTCTGTATTGTATAGGGGGCTCCTCCTGTTACCCCTCCATCTATCCAGCTCTGTACTGTACACACTAGGGGGCTCCTCCTGTTACCTCTCCATCCATCCGGCTCTATAGTGAATAGGCCACTCCTACTCTTACTTCTCCATCTATCCGGCTCAGTACTGTATAGGGGGCTCCTCCTGTTACCTCTCCATCTATCCGGCTCTGTATTGTATAGGGGGCTCCTCCTGTTACCCCTCCATCTATCCGGCTCTGTACTGTATAGGGGGCTCCTCCTGTTACCTCTCCATCTATCCGGCTGTGTACTATATAGGGTGCTCTTCCTGTTACCCCTCCATCTATCCGGCTCTGTACTGTACACACTAGGGGGCTCCTCCTGTTACCTCTCCATCTATCCGGCTCTGTACTGTACACACTAGGGGGCTCCTCCTGTTACCTCTCCATCTATCCGGCTCAGTACTGTATAGGGGGCTGCTCCTGTTACCCCTCCATCTATCCGGCTGTGTACTGTATAGGGGGCTCCTCCTGTTACCCCTACATATATCCAGCTCTGTACTGTATAGGGGGCTCCTCCTGTTACCTCTCCATTTATCCGGCTGTGTACTATATAGGGTGCTCTTCCTGTTACCCCTCCATCTATCCGGCTCTGTATTGTACACACTAAGGGGCTCCTCCTGTTAACTCTCCATCTATCCGGCTCTGTACTGTACACAATAGGGGGCTTCTACTGTTACCTCTCCATCTATCCGGCTCTGTACTATATAGGATGCTCTTCCTGTTACCCCTCCATCTATCCAGCTCTGTACTGTATAGAGGACCCTCCTGTTACCTCTCCATCTATCCGGCTCTGTACTGAGCACACTAGGGGGCTCCTCCTATTACCTCTCCATCTATCCGGCTCTATACTGTACACACTAGAAGGCTCCTCCTATTACCCGTCCATCTATCTGGCTCTGTACTGTACACACTAGGGGGTTCCTCCTGTTACCTCTCCATCTATACGGCTCTGTACTGTATAGGGGGCTCCTCCTGTTACCCCTCCATCTATCCGGCTCTGTACTGTATAGGGGGCTCCTCCTGTTACCTCTCCATCTATCCGGCTATGTACTGTATAGGTGGCTCCTATTGTTAACCCTACATCTATCCGGCTCTGTACTGTATAGGGTGCTCCTCCAGTTACCTCTCCATCTATCCGGCTCTGTACTGTATAGGGGGCTCCTCCTGTTACCTCTCCATCTATCCGGCTCTGTAGTGTGTAGGAGGTTCCTACTGTTACCTCTCCATCTATCTGGCTCTGTACTGTATAGGGGGCTCCTCCTGTTACCCCTCCATCTATCTGGCTCTGTACTATATAGTAAGCTCCTCCTGTTACCTCTCCATCTATCCGGCTCTGTAGTGTATAGGGGGTTCCTACTGTTACCTCTCCATCTATCCGGCTCAGTACTGCATAGGGGGCTGCTCCTGTTACCCCTCCATCTATCCGGCTCTGTACTGTATAGGGGGCTCCTCCTGTTACCCCTCCATCTATCCAGCTCTGTACTGTACACACTAGGGGGCTCCTCCTGTTACTTCTCCATCTATCCAGCTCAGTACTGTATAGGGGGCTCCTCCTGTTACCCCTCCATCTATCCAGCTCTGTATTGTATAGGGGGCTCCTCCGGTTACCCCTCCATCTATCCGGCTCTGTACTGTATAGGGGGCTCCTCCTGTTACCTCTCCATCTATCCGGCTCTGTACTGTATAGTGAGCTCCTCCTGTTACCCCTCCATCTATCCGGCTCTATAGTGTGTAGGCCGCTCCTCCTGTTACCTCTCCATCTATCCGGCTCTGAAGTGTATAGGGGCTCCTACTGTTACCTCTCCATTTATCCGGCTCTGTACTGTATAGGGGGCTCTTCCTGTTACCCCTCCATCTATCCGGCTTTGTACTGTATAGTGAGCTCCTCCTGTTACCTCTCCATCTATCCGGCTCTATAGTGAATAGGCCACTCCTACTGTTACTTCTCTATCTATCCGGCTCAGTACTGTATAGGGGGCTCCTCCTGTTACCTCTCCATCTATCCGGCTCTGTATTGTATAGGGGGCTCCTCCTGTTACCCCTCCATCTATCCGGCTCTGTACTGTATAGGGGGCTCCTCCTGTTACCTCTCCATCTATCCGGCTCTATAGTGTATAGGCCGCTCCTACTGTTACCTTTCCATCTATCCAACTCTGTACTGTATAGGGGGCTCCTCCGGTTACCCCTCCATCTATCCGGCTCTGTACTGTATAGTGAGTTCCTCCTGTTACCCCCCCATTTATCTGGCTCTGTACTGTATAGGGGGCTCCTCCTGTTACCTCTCCATCTATCCGGCTCTGTACTGTATAGAGGGCTACTCCTGTTAGCTCTCCATCTATCCGGCTATGTACTGTAAAGAGGGCTCCTCCTGTTACCTATCCATTTATACGTCTCTGTACTGTATAGGGGGCTCTTCCTGTTACCTCTCCATCTATCCGGCTCTGTACTGTATAGGGGGCTCCTCCTTTTACCCCTCCATCTATCCGGCTCTGTACTGTATAGGGGGCTCCTCCTGTTACCTCTCCATCTATCCGGCTCTGTACTGTATAGGGGGCTTCTCCTGTCCCCCTCCATCTATCCGGCTCTGTACTGTATAGGGGGCTCCTCCTGTTACCCCTCCATCTATCCGGCTCTGTACTGTATAGGGGGCTCCTCCTGTTACCCCTCCATCTATCCGGCTCTGTACTGTATAGGGGGCTCTTCCTGTTACCTCTCCATCTATCCGGCCCTGTAGTGTATAGGGAGCTCCTACTGTTACCTCTCCATCTATCCGGCTCTGTACTGTATAGGGGGCTCTTCCTGTTACCCCTCCATCTATCCGGCTCTGTACTGTATAGGGCGCTCCTCCTGTTACCTCTCCATCTATCCGGCTCTGTACTGTATAGGGGGCTCTTCCTGTTACCTCTCCATCTATCCGGCTCTGTACTGTATAGGGCGCTCCTCCTGTTACCCCTCCATCTATCCGGCTCTGTACTGTATAGGGCGCTCCTCCTGTTACCTCTCCATCTATCCGGCTCTGTACTGTATAGTGAGCTCCTCCTGTTACCTCTCAATCTATCCGGCACTATAGTGTATAGGGTGCTCCTACTGTTACCTCTCCATCTATCCGGCTCTGTACTGTATAGGGGGCTCCTCCTGTTACCCCTCCATCTATCCGGCTCTGTACAGTATAGGGGGCTCCTACTGTTACCCTTCCATCTATCCGGCTCTGTACTGTATAGAGGGCTCCTCCTGTTACCTCTCCATCTATCCGGCTCTGTACTGTATAGGGGGCCCTCCTGTTACCTCTACATCTATCCGGCTCTGTACTGTATAGGGGGCTCTTCCTGTTACCCCTCCATCTATCCGGCTCTGTACTGTATAGTGAGCTCCTACTGTTACCTCTCCATCTATCCGGCTCTATAGTGAATAGGCCACTCCTACTGTTACTTCTCCATCTATCCGGCTCAGTACTGTATAGGGGGCTCCTCCTGTTACCTCTCCATCTATCCGGCTCTGTATTGTATAGGGGGCTCCTCCTGTTACCTCTCCATCTATCCGGCTCTATAGTGTATAGGCCGCTCCTACTGTTACCTCTCCATCTATCCAACTCTGTACTGTATAGGGGGCTCCTCCTGTTACCTCTTCATCTATCCGGCTCTGTACTGTATAGAGGGCTACTCCTGTTAGCTCTCCATCTATCCGGCTATGTACTGTAAAGAGGGCTCCTCCTGTTACCTATCCATTTATACGTCTCTGTACTGTATAGGGGGCTCTTCCTGTTACCTCTCCATCTATCCGGCTCTGTACTGTATAGGGGGCTCCTCCTTTTACCCCTCCATCTATCCGGCTCTGTACTGTATAGGGGGCTCCTCCTGTTACCTCTCCATCTATCCGGCTCTGTACTGTATAGGGGGCTTCTCCTGTCCCCCTCCATCTATCCGGCTCTGTACTGTATAGGGGGCTCCTCCTGTTACCCCTCCATCTACCCGGCTCTGTACTGTATAGGGGGCTCCTCCTGTTACCCCTCCATCTATCCGGCTCTGTACTGTATAGGGGGCTCTTCCTGTTACCTCTCCATCTATCCGGCTCTGTAGTGTATAGGGAGCTCCTACTGTTACCTCTCCATCTATCCGGCTCTGTACTGTATAGGGGGCTCTTCCTGTTACCCCTCCATCTATCCGGCTCTGTACTGTATAGGGCGCTCCTCCTGTTACCTCTCCATCTATCCGGGTCTGTACTGTATAGTGAGCTCCTCCTGTTACCTCTCAATCTATCCGGCACTATAGTGTATAGGGTGCTCCTACTGTTACCTCTCCATCTATCCGGCTCTGTACTGTATAGGGGGCTCCTCCTGTTACCGCTCCATCTATCCGGCTCTGTACAGTATAGGGGGCTCCTACTGTTACCCTTCCATCTATCCGGCTCTGTACTGTATAGGGGGCTCCTCCTGTTACCTCTCCATCTATCCGGCTCTGTACTGTATAGGGGGCTCCTCCTGTTACCTCTCCTTCCTTCCGGCTCTGTACTGTATAGGGGGCCCTCCTGTTACCTCTCCATCTCTCCGGCTCTGTACTGTATAGGGGGCTCCTCCTGTTACCTCTACATCTATCCGGCTTTGTACTGTATAGGGGAATCCTCCCGTTATCCCTCCATCTATCCGGCTCTGTACTGCATAGGGGGCTCCTCCTGTTACCTCTCCATCTATCCGGCTCTATACTGTATAGGGGGCTCCTCCTGTTACCGCTCCATATATCCGGCTCTGTACTGTATAGGGGGCTCCTCCTGTTACCCCTCCATCTATCCGGCTCTGTACTGTATAGGCTGCTCCTCTTGTTACCTCTCCATCTATCCGGCTCTGTACTGTATAGGGCGCTCCTCCTGTTACCTCTCCATCTATCCGGCTCTGTAGTGTATAGTGAGCTCCTCCTGTTACCTCTCAATCTATCCGGCTCTGTCCTGTATAGTGAGCTCCTCCTATTACCTCTCCATCTATCCGGCTCTGTACTGTATAGGGGGCTCCTCTTGTTACCTCTCAATTTATCCGGCTCTGTACTGTATAGGGTGCTCCTCTTGTTACCCCTCCATCTATCCGGCTCAGTACTGTAAAGGTGCTCCTCCTGTTACCTCTACATCTATCCGGCTTTGTACTGTATAGGGGACTCCTCCCGTTATCCCTCCATCTATCCGGCTCTGTACTGCATAGGGGGCTCCTCCTGTTACCTCTCCATCTATCCGGCTCTGTACTGTATAGGGGGCTCCTCCTGTTACCCCAACATATATCCGGCTCTGTACTGTATAGGGGGCTCCTCCTGTTACCCCTCCATCTATCCGGCTCTGTACTGTATAGGCTGCTCCTCTTGTTACCTCTCCATCTATCCGGCTCTGTACTGTATAGGGCGCTCCTCCTGTTACCTCTCCATCTATCCGGCTCTGTAGTGTATAGTGAGCTCCTCCTGTTACCTCTCAATCTATCCGGCTCTGTCCTGTATAGTGAGCTCCTCCTATTACCTTTCCATCTATCCGGCTCTGTACTGTATAGGGTGCTCCTCTTGTTACCTCTCAATTTATCCGGCTCTGTACTGTATAGGGTGCTCCTCTTGTTACCCCTCCATCTATCCGGCTCAGTACTGTATAGGTGCTCCTCTTGTTACCTCTCCATCTATCCGGCTCTGTACTGTATAGGGGGCTCCTCCTGTTAGCTCTCCATCTATCCGGCTCTGTACTGTATAGGGGGCTCCTCCTGTTACCCTACCATCTATCCGGCTCTGTACTGTATAGGGGGCTCCTCCTGTTACCCCTCCATCTATCCGGCTCTGTACTGTATAGTGAGCTCCTCCTGTTACCTCTCCATCTATCCGGCTCAGTACTGTATAGGGGGCTGCTCCTGTTACCCCTCCATCTATCCGGCTCTGTACTGTATAGGGGGCTCCTCCTGTTACCCCTCCATCTATCCAGCTCTGTACTGTACACACTAGGGGGCTCCTCCTGTTACCTCTCCATCCATCCGGCTCTATAGTGTATAGGCCACTCCTACTGTTACTTCTCCATCTATCCAGCTCAGTACTGTATAGGGGGCTCCTCCTGTTACCCCTCCATCTATCCGGCTCTGTACTGTATAGGTGGCTCCTCCTGTTACCCCTCCATCTATCCAGCTCTGTATTGTATAGGGGGCTCCTCCGGTTACCCCTCCATCTATCCGGCTCTGTACAGTATAGGGGGTTCCTACTGTTACCTCTCCATCTATCCGGCTCTGTACTGTATAGGGGGCTCCTCCTGTTACCCCTCCATCTATCTGGCTCTGTATTATATAGTAAGCTCCTCCTGTTACCTCTCCATCTATCCGGCTCTGTAGTGTATAGGGGGTTCCTACTGTTACCTCTCCATCTATCCGGCTCAGTACTGTATAGGGGGCTGCTCCTGTTACCCCTCCATCTATCCGGCTCTGTACTGTATAGGGGGCTCCTCCTGTTACCCCTCCATCTATCCAGCTCTGTACTGTACACACTAGGGGGCTCCTCCTGTTACCTCTCCATCCATCCGGCTCTATAGTGTATAGGCCACTCCTCCTGTTACCTCTCCATCTATCCGGCTCTGAAGTGTATAGGGGCTCCTACTGTTACCTCTCCATCTATCCGGCTCTATAGTGTGTAGGCCGCTCCTCCTGTTACCTCTCCATCTATCCGGCTCTGAAGTGTATAGGGGCTCCTACTTTTACCTCTCCATCTATCCGGCTCTGTACTGTATAGGGGGCTCTTCCTGTTACCCCTCCATCTATCCGGCTCTGTACTGTATAGTGAGCTCCTCCTGTTACCTCTCCATCTATCCGCTCTATAGTGAATAGGCCACTCCTACTGTTACTTCTCCATCTATCCGGCTCAGTACTGTATAAGGGGCTCCTCCTGTTACCTCTCCATCTATCCGGCTCTGTATTGTATAGGGGGCTCCTCCTGTTACCCCTCCATCTATCCAGCTCTGTACTGTACACACTAGGGGGCTCCTCCTGTTACCTCTCCATCCATCCGGCTCTATAGTGAATAGGCCACTCCTACTGTTACTTCTCCATCTATCCGGCTCAGTACTGTATAGGGGGCTCCTCCTGTTACCTCTCCATCTATCCGGCTCTGTTTTGTATAGGGGGCTCCTCCTGTTACCCCTCCATCTATCCGGCTCTGTACTGTATAGGGGGCTCCTCCTGTTACCTCTCCATCTATCCGGCTGTGTACTATATAGGGTGCTCTTCCTGTTACCCCTCCATCTATCCGGCTCTGTACTGTACACACTAGGGGGCTCCTCCTGTTACCTCTCCATCTATCCGGCTCTGTACTGTACACACTAGGGGGCTCCTCCTGTTACCTCTCCATCTATCCGGCTCAGTACTGTATAGGGGGCTGCTCCTGTTACCCCTCCATCTATCCGGCTGTGTACTGTATAGGGGGCTCCTCCTGTTACCCCTACATATATCCAGCTCTGTACTGTATAGTGAGCTCCTCCTGTTACCTCTCCATCTATCCGGCTCTATAGTGTATAGGCCACTCCTACTGTTACTTCTGCATCTATCCGGCTCAGTACGGTATAGGGGGCTCCTCCTGTTACCCCTCCATCTATCCGGCTCTGTATTGTACACACTAAGGGGCTCCTCCTGTTAACTCTCCATCTATCCGGCTCTGTACTGTACACACTAGGGGGCTTCTACTGTTACCTCTCCATCTATCCGGCTCTGTACTATATAGGATGCTCTTCCTGTTACCCCTCCATCTATCCAGCTCTGTACTGTATAGAGGACCCTCCTGTTACCTCTCCATCTATCCGGCTCTGTACTGTGCACACTAGGGGGCTCCTCCTATTACCTCTCCATCTATCCGGCTCTATACTGTACACACTAGAAGGCTCCTCCTATTACCCCTCCATCTATCTGGCTCTGTACTGTACACACTAGGGGGTTCCTCCTGTTACCTCTCCATCTATACGGCTCTGTACTGTATAGGGGGCTCCTCCTGTTACCCCTCCATCTATCCGGCTCTGTACTGTATAGGGGGCTCCTCCTGTTACCTCTCCATCTATCCGGCTATGTACTGTATAGGTGGCTCCTATTGTTAACCCTACATCTATCCGGCTCTGTACTGTATAGGGTGCTCCTCCAGTTACCTCTCCATCTATCCGGCTCTGTACTGTATAGGGGGCTCCTCCTGTTACCTCTCCATCTATCCGGCTCTGTAGTGTGTAGGAGGTTCCTACTGTTACCTCTCCATCTATCCGGCTCTGTACTGTATAGGGGGCTCCTCCTGTTACCCCTCCATCTATCTGGCTCTGTACTATATAGTAAGCTCCTCCTGTTACCTCTCCATCTATCCGGCTCTGTAGTGTATAGGGGGTTCCTACTGTTACCTCTCCATCTATCCGGCTCAGTACTGCATAGGGGGCTGCTCCTGTTACCCCTCCATTTATCCGGCTCTGTACTGTATAGGGGGCTCCTCCTGTTACCCCTCCATCTATCCAGCTCTGTACTGTACACACTAGGGGGCTCCTCCTGTTACCTCTCCATCCATCCGGCTCTATAGTGTATAGGCCACTCCTACTGTTACTTCTCCATCTATCCAGCTCAGTACTGTATAGGGGGCTCCTCCTGTTACCCCTCCATCTATCCAGCTCTGTATTGTATAGGGGGCTCCTCCGGTTACCCCTCCATCTATCCGGCTCTGTACTGTATAGGGGGCTCCTCCTGTTACCTCTCCATCTATCCGGCTCTGTACTGTATAGTGAGCTCCTCCTGTTACCCCTCCATCTATCCGGCTCTATAGTGTGTAGGCCGCTCCTCCTGTTACCTCTCCATCTATCCGGCTCTGAAGTGTATAGGGGCTCCTACTGTTACCTCTCCATCTATCCGGCTCTGTACTGTATAGGGGGCTCTTCCTGTTACCCCTCCATCTATCCGGCTTTGTACTGTATAGTGAGCTCCTCCTGTTATCTCTCCATCTATCCGGCTCTATAGTGAATAGGCCACTCCTACTGTTACTTCTCTATCTATCCGGCTCAGTACTGTATAGGGGGCTCCTCCTGTTACCTCTCCATCTATCCGGCTCTGTATTGTATAGGGGGCTCCTCCTGTTACCCCTCCATCTATCCGGCTCTGTACTGTATAGGGGGCTCCTCCTGTTACCACTCCATCTATCCGGCTCTATAGTGTATAGGCCGCTCCTACTGTTACCTCTCCATCTATCCAACTCTGTACTGTATAGGGGGCTCCTCCGGTTACCCCTCCATCTATCCGGCTCTGTACTGTATAGTGAGTTCCTCCTGTTACCCCTCCATTTATCTGGCTCTGTACTGTATAGGGGGCTCCTCCTGTTACCTCTCCATCTATCCGGCTCTGTACTGTATAGAGGGCTACTCCTGTTAGCTCTCCATCTATCCGGCTCTGTACTGTAAAGAGGGCTCCTCCTGTTACCTATCCATTTATACGTCTCTGTACTGTATAGGGGGCTCTTCCTGTTACCTCTCCATCTATCCGGCTCTGTACTGTATAGGGGGCTCCTCCTTTTACCCCTCCATCTATCCGGCTCTGTACTGTATAGGGGGCTCCTCCTGTTACCTCTCCATCTATCCGGCTCTGTACTGTATAGGGGGCTTCTCCTGTCCCCCTCCATCTATCCGGCTCTGTACTGTATAGGGGGCTTCTCCTGTTACCCCTCCATCTATCCGGCTCTGTACTGTATAGGGGGCTCTTCCTGTTACCCCTCCATCTATCCGGCTCTGTACTGTATAGGGCGCTCCTCCTGTTACCTCTCCATCTATCCGGGTCTGTACTGTATAGTGAGCTCCTCCTGTTACCTCTCAATCTATCCGGCACTATAGTGTATAGGGTGCTCCTACTGTTACCTCTCCATCTATCCGGCTCTGTACTGTATAGGGGGCTCCTCCTGTTACCCCTCCATCTATCCGGCTCTGTACAGTATAGGGGGGTCCTACTGTTACCCTTCCATCTATCCGGCTCTGTACTGTATAGAGGGCTCCTCCTGTTACCTCTCCATCTATCCGGCTCTGTACTGTATAGGGGGCCCTCCTGTTACCTCTACATCTATCCGGCTCTGTACTGTATAGGGGGCTCTTCCTGTTACCCCTCCATCTATCCGGCTCTGTACTGTATAGTGAGCTCCTACTGTTACCTCTCCATCTATCCGGCTCTATAGTGAATAGGCCACTCCTACTGTTACTTCTCCATCTATCCGGCTCAGTACTGTATAGGGGGCTCCTCCTGTTACCTCTCCATCTATCCGGCTCTGTATTGTATAGGGGGCTCCTCCTGTTACCTCTCCATCTATCCGGCTCTATAGTGTATAGGCCGCTCCTACTGTTACCTCTCCATCTATCCAACTCTGTACTGTATAGGGGGCTCCTCCTGTTACCTCTCCATCTATCCGGCTCTGTACTGTATAGAGGGCTACTCCTGTTAGCTCTCCATCTATCCGGCTATGTACTGTAAAGAGGGCTCCTCCTGTTACCTATCCATTTATACGTCTCTGTACTGTATAGGGGGCTCTTCCTGTTATCTCTCCATCTATCCGGCTCTGTACTGTATAGGGGGCTCCTCCTTTTACCCCTCCATCTATCCGGCTCTGTACTGTATAGGGGGCTCCTCCTGTTACCTCTCCATCTATCCGGCTCTGTACTGTATAGGGGGCTTCTCCTGTCCCCCTCCATCTATCCGGCTCTGTACTGTATAGGGGGCTCCTCCTGTTACCCCTCCATCTATCCGGCTCTGTACTGTATAGGGGGCTCCTCCTGTTACCCCTCCATCTATCCGGCTCTGTACTGTATAGGAGGCTCTTCCTGTTACCTCTCCATCTATCCGGCTCTGTAGTGTATAGGGAGCTCCTACTGTTACCTCTCCATCTATCCGGCTCTGTACTGTATAGGGGGCTCTTCCTGTTACCCCTCCATCTATCCGGCTCTGTACTGTATAGGGCGCTCCTCCTGTTACCTCTCCATCTATCCGGGTCTGTACTGTATAGTGAGCTCCTCCTGTTACCTCTCAATCTATCCGGCACTATAGTGTATAGGGTGCTCCTACTGTTACCTCTCCATCTATCCGGCTCTGTACTGTATAGGGGGCTCCTCCTGTTACCGCTCCATCTATCCGGCTCTGTACAGTATAGGGGGCTCCTACTGTTACCCTTCCATCTATCCGGCTCTGTACTGTATAGGGGGCTCCTCCTGTTACCTCTCCATCTATCCGGCTCTGTACTGTATAGGGGGCTCCTCCTGTTACCTCTCCTTCCTTCCGGCTCTGTACTGTATAGGGGGCCCTCCTGTTACCTCTCCATCTCTCCGGCTCTGTACTGTATAGGGGGCTCCTCCTGTTACCTCTACATCTATCCGGCTTTGTACTGTATAGGGGAATCCTCCCGTTATCCCTCCATCTATCCGGCTCTGTACTGTATAGGGGGCTCCTCTTGTTACCTCTCAATTTATCCGGCTCTGTACTGTATAGGGTGCTCCTCTTGTTACCCCTCCATCTATCCGGCTCAGTACTGTAAAGGTGCTCCTCTTGTTACCTCTACATCTATCCGGCTTTGTACTGTATAGGGGACTCCTCCCGTTATCCCTCCATCTATCCGGCTCTGTACTGCATAGGGGGCTCCTGCTGTTACCTCTCCATCTATCCGGCTCTGTACTGTATAGGGGGCTCCTCCTGTTACCCCTCCATATATCCGGCTCTGTACTGTATAGGGGGCTCCTCCTGTTACCCCTCCATCTATCCGGCTCTGTACTGTATAGGCTGCTCCTCTTGTTACCTCTCCATCTATCCGGCTCTGTACTGTATAGGGCGCTCCTCCTGTTACCTCTCCATCTATCCGGCTCTGTAGTGTATAGTGAGCTCCTCCTGTTACCTCTCAATCTATCCGGCTCTGTCCTGTATAGTGAGCTCCTCCTATTACCTTTCCATCTATCCGGCTCTGTACTGTATAGGGTGCTCCTCTTTTTACCTCTCAATTTATCCGGCTCTGTACTGTATAGGGTGCTCCTCTTGTTACCCCTCCATCTATCCGGCTCAGTACTGTATAGGTGCTCCTCTTGTTACCTCTCCATCTATCCGGCTCTGTACTGTATAGGGGGCTCCTCCTGTTAGCTCTCCATCTATCCGGCTCTGTACTGTATAGGGGGCTCCTCCTGTTACCCTACCATCTATCCGGCTCTGTACTGTATAGGGGGCTCCTCCTGTTACCCCTCCATCTATCCGGCTCTGTACTGTATAGTGAGCTCCTCCTGTTACCTCTCCATCTATCCGGCTCAGTACTGTATAGGGGGCTGCTCCTGTTACCCCTCCATCTATCCGGCTCTGTACTGTATAGGGGGCTCCTCCTGTTACCCCTCCATCTATCCAGCTCTGTACTGTACACACTAGGGGGCTCCTCCTGTTACCTCTCCATCCATCCGGCTCTATAGTGTATAGGCCACTCCTACTGTTACTTCTCCATCTATCCAGCTCAGTACTGTATAGGGGGCTCCTCCTGTTACCCCTCCATCTATCCAGCTCTGTATTGTATAGGGGGCTCCTCCGGTTACCCCTCCATCTATCCGGCTCTGTACAGTATAGGGGGTTCCTACTGTTACCTCTCCATCTATCCGGCTCTGTACTGTATAGGGGGCTCCTCCTGTTACCCCTCCATCTATCTGGCTCTGTATTATATAGTAAGCTCCTCCTGTTACCTCTCCATCTATCCGGCTCTGTAGTGTATAGGGGGTTCCTACTGTTACCTCTCCATCTATCCGGCTCAGTACTGTATAGGGGGCTGCTCCTGTTACCCCTCCATCTATCCGGCTCTGTACTGTATAGGGGGCTCCTCCTGTTACCCCTCCATCTATCCAGCTCTGTACTGTACACACTAGGGGGCTCCTCCTGTTACCTCTCCATCCATCCGGCTCTATAGTGTATAGGCCACTCCTCCTGTTACCTCTCCATCTATCCGGCTCTGAAGTGTATAGGGGCTCCTACTGTTACCTCTCCATCTATCCGGCTCTATAGTGTGTAGGCCGCTCCTCCTGTTACCTCTCCATCTATCCGGCTCTGAAGTGTATAGGGGCTCCTACTTTTACCTCTCCATCTATCCGGCTCTGTACTGTATAGGGGGCTCTTCCTGTTACCCCTCCATCTATCCGGCTCTGTACTGTATAGTGAGCTCCTCCTGTTACCTCTCCATCTATCCGCTCTATAGTGAATAGGCCACTCCTACTGTTACTTC
Organism: Engystomops pustulosus; assembly: GCF_040894005.1. Classification (NCBI taxonomy): domain Eukaryota; kingdom Metazoa; phylum Chordata; class Amphibia; order Anura; family Leptodactylidae; genus Engystomops; species Engystomops pustulosus. The sequence continues at coordinate 97,738 of NW_027284984.1, forward strand.
TCCATCTATCCGGCTCAGTACTGTATAAGGGGCTCCTCCTATTACCTTTCCATCTATCCGGCTCTGTATTGTATAGGGGGCTCCTCTTGTTACCTCTCAATTTATCCGGCTCTGTACTGTATAGGGTGCTCCTCTTGTTACCCCTCCATCTATCCGGCTCAGTACTGTATAGGTGCTCCTCTTGTTACCTCTCCATCTATCCGGCTCTGTACTGTATAGGGGGCTCCTCCTGTTAGCTCTCCATCTATCCGGCTCTGTACTGTATAGGGGGCTCCTCCTGTTACCCTACCATCTATCCGGCTCTGTACTGTATAGGGGGCTCCTCCTGTTACCCCTCCATCTATCCGGCTCTGTACTGTATAGTGAGCTCCTCCTGTTACCTCTCCATCTATCCGGCTCAGTACTGTATAGGGGGCTGCTCCTGTTACCCCTCCATCTATCCGGCTCTGTACTGTATAGGGGGCTCCTCCTGTTACCCCTCCATCTATCCAGCTCTGTACTGTACACACTAGGGGGCTCCTCCTGTTACCTCTCCATCCATCCGGCTCTATAGTGTATAGGCCACTCCTACTGTTACTTCTCCATCTATCCAGCTCAGTACTGTATAGGGGGCTCCTCCTGTTACCCCTCCATCTATCCAGCTCTGTATTGTATAGGGGGCTCCTCCGGTTACCCCTCCATCTATCCGGCTCTGTACAGTATAGGGGGTTCCTACTGTTACCTCTCCATCTATCCGGCTCTGTACTGTATAGGGGGCTCCTCCTGTTACCCCTCCATCTATCTGGCTCTGTATTATATAGTAAGCTCCTCCTGTTACCTCTCCATCTATCCGGCTCTGTAGTGTATAGGGGGTTCCTACTGTTACCTCTCCATCTATCCGGCTCAGTACTGTATAGGGGGCTGCTCCTGTTACCCCTCCATCTATCCGGCTCTGTACTGTATAGGGGGCTCCTCCTGTTACCCCTCCATCTATCCAGCTCTGTACTGTACACACTAGGGGGCTCCTCCTGTTACCTCTCCATCCATCCGGCTCTATAGTGTATAGGCCACTCCTCCTGTTACCTCTCCATCTATCCGGCTCTGAAGTGTATAGGGGCTCCTACTGTTACCTCTCCATCTATCCGGCTCTATAGTGTGTAGGCCGCTCCTCCTGTTACCTCTCCATCTATCCGGCTCTGAAGTGTATAGGGGCTCCTACTTTTACCTCTCCATCTATCCGGCTCTGTACTGTATAGGGGGCTCTTCCTGTTACCCCTCCATCTATCCGGCTCTGTACTGTATAGTGAGCTCCTCCTGTTACCTCTCCATCTATCCGCTCTATAGTGAATAGGCCACTCCTACTGTTACTTCTCCATCTATCCGGCTCAGTACTGTATAAGGGGCTCCTCCTGTTACCTCTCCATCTATCCGGCTCTGTATTGTATAGGGGGCTCCTCCTGTTACCCCTCCATCTATCCAGCTCTGTACTGTACACACTAGGGGGCTCCTCCTGTTACCTCTCCATCCATCCGGCTCTATAGTGAATAGGCCACTCCTACTGTTACTTCTCCATCTATCCGGCTCAGTACTGTATAGGGGGCTCCTCCTGTTACCTCTCCATCTATCCGGCTCTGTTTTGCATAGGGGGCTCCTCCTGTTACCCCTCCATCTATCCGGCTCTGTACTGTATAGGGGGCTCCTCCTGTTACCTCTCCATCTATCCGGCTGTGTACTATATAGGGTGCTCTTCCTGTTACCCCTCCATCTATCCGGCTCTGTACTGTACACACTAGGGGGCTCCTCCTGTTACCTCTCCATCTATCCGGCTCTGTACTGTACACACTAGGGGGCTCCTCCTGTTACCTCTCCATCTATCCGGCTCAGTACTGTATAGGGGGCTGCTCCTGTTACCCCTCCATCTATCCGGCTGTGTACTGTATAGGGGGCTCCTCCTGTTACCCCTACATATATCCAGCTCTGTACTGTATAGTGAGCTCCTCCTGTTACCTCTCCATCTATCCGGCTCTATAGTGTATAGGCCACTCCTACTGTTACTTCTTCATCTATCCGGCTCAGTACGGTATAGGGGGCTCCTCCTGTTACCCCTCCATCTATCCGGCTCTGTATTGTACACACTAAGGGGCTCCTCCTGTTAACTCTCCATCTATCCGGCTCTGTACTGTACACACTAGGGGGCTTCTACTGTTACCTCTCCATCTATCCGGCTCTGTACTATATAGGATGCTCTTCCTGTTACCCCTCCATCTATCCAGCTCTGTACTGTATAGAGGACCCTCCTGTTACCTCTCCATCTATCCGGCTCTGTACTGTGCACACTAGGGGGCTCCTCCTATTACCCCTCCATCTATCTGGCTCTGTACTGTACACACTAGAAGGCTCCTCCTATTACCCCTCCATCTATCTGGCTCTGTACTGTACACACTAGGGGGTTCCTCCTGTTACCTCTCCATCTATACGGCTCTGTACTGTATAGGGGGCTCCTCCTGTTACCCCTCCATCTATCCGGCTCTGTACTGTATAGGGGGCTCCTCCTGTTACCTCTCCATCTATCCGGCTATGTACTGTATAGGTGGCTCCTATTGTTAACCCTACATCTATCCGGCTCTGTACTGTATAGGGTGCTCCTCCAGTTACCTCTCCATCTATCCGGCTCTGTACTGTATAGGGGGCTCCTCCTGTTACCTCTCCATCTATCCGGCTCTGTAGTGTGTAGGAGGTTCCTACTGTTACCTCTCCATCTATCCGGCTCTGTACTGTATAGGGGGCTCCTCCTGTTACCCCTCCATCTATCTGGCTCTGTACTATATAGTAAGCTCCTCCTGTTACCTCTCCATCTATCCGGCTCTGTAGTGTATAGGGGGTTCCTACTGTTACCTCTCCATCTATCCGGCTCAGTACTGCATAGGGGGCTGCTCCTGTTACCCCTCCATCTATCCGGCTCTGTACTGTATAGGGGGCTCCTCCTGTTACCCCTCCATCTATCCAGCTCTGTACTGTACACACTAGGGGGCTCCTCCTGTTACCTCTCCATCCATCCGGCTCTATAGTGTATAGGCCACTCCTACTGTTACTTCTCCATCTATCCAGCTCAGTACTGTATAGGGGGCTCCTCCTGTTACCCCTCCATCTATCCAGCTCTGTATTGTATAGGGGGCTCCTCCGGTTACCCCTCCATCTATCCGGCTCTGTACTGTATAGGGGGCTCCTCCTGTTACCTCTCCATCTATCCGGCTCTGTACTGTATAGTGAGCTCCTCCTGTTACCCCTCCATCTATCCGGCTCTATAGTGTGTAGGCCGCTCCTCCTGTTACCTCTACATCTATCCGGCTCTGAAGTGTATAGGGGCTCCTACTGTTACCTCTCCATCTATCCGGCTCTGTACTGTATAGGGGGCTCTTCCTGTTACCCCTCCATCTATCCGGCTTTGTACTGTATAGTGAGCTCCTCCTGTTACCTCTCCATCTATCCGGCTCTATAGTGAATAGGCCACTCCTACTGTTACTTCTCTATCTATCCGGCTCAGTACTGTATAGGGGGCTCCTCCTGTTACCTCTCCATCTATCCGGCTCTGTATTGTATAGGGGGCTCCTCCTGTTACCCCTCCATCTATCCGGCTCTGTACTGTATAGGGGGCTCCTCCTGTTACCTCTCCATCTATCCGGCTCTATAGTGTATAGGCCGCTTCTACTGTTACCTCTCCATCTATCCAACTCTGTACTGTATAGGGGGCTCCTCCGGTTACCCCTCCATCTATCCGGCTCTGTACTGTATAGTGAGTTCCTCCTGTTACCCCTCCATTTATCCGGCTCTGTACTGTATAGGGGGCTCCTCCTGTTACCTCTCCATCTATCCGGCTCTGTACTGTATAGAGGGCTACTCCTGTTAGCTCTCCATCTATCCGGCTATGTACTGTATAGGGGGCTCCTCCTTTTACCCCTCCATCTATCCGGCTCTGTACTGTATAGGGGGCTCCTCCTGTTACCTCTACATCTATCCGGCTCTGTACTGTATAGGGGGCTTCTCCTGTCCCCCTCCATCTATCCGGCTCTGTACTGTATAGGGGGCTCCTCCTGTTACCCCTCCATCTATCCGGCTCTGTACTGTATAGGGGGCTCCTCCTGTTACCCCTCCATCTATCCGGCTCTGTACTGTAAAGGGGGCTCTTCCTGTTACCTCTCCATCTATCCGGCCCTGTAGTGTATAGGGAGCTCCTACTGTTACCTCTCCATCTATCCGGCTCTGTACTGTATAGGGGGCTCTTCCTGTTACCCCTCCATCTATCCGGCTCTGTACTGTATAGGGCGCTCCTCCTGTTACCTCTCCATCTATCCGGGTCTGTACTGTATAGTGAGCTCCTCCTGTTACCTCTCAATCTATCCGGCACTATAGTGTATAGGGTGCTCCTACTGTTACCTCTCCATCTATCCGGCTCTGTACTGTATAGGGGGCTCCTCCTGTTACCCCTCCATCTATCCGGCTCTGTACAGTATAGGGGGCTCCTACTGTTACCCTTCCATCTATCCGGCTCTGTACTGTATAGAGGGCTCCTCCTGTTACCTCTCCATCTATCCGGCTCTGTACTGTATAGGGGGCCCTCCTGTTACCTCTACATCTATCCGGCTCTGTACTGTATAGGGGGCTCTTCCTGTTACCCCTCCATCTATCCGGCTCTGTACTGTATAGTGAGCTCCTACTGTTACCTCTCCATCTATCCGGCTCTATAGTGAATAGGCCACTCCTACTGTTACTTCTCCATCTATCCGGCTCAGTACTGTATAGGGGGCTCCTCCTGTTACCTCTCCATCTATCCGGCTCTGTATTGTATAGGGGGCTCCTCCTGTTACCTCTCCATCTATCCGGCTCTATAGTGTATAGGCCGCTCCTACTGTTACCTCTCCATCTATCCAACTCTGTACTGTATAGGGGGCTCCTCCTGTTACCTCTCCATCTATCCGGCTCTGTACTGTATAGAGGGCTACTCCTGTTAGCTCTCCATCTATCCGGCTATGTACTGTAAAGAGGGCTCCTCCTGTTACCTATCCATTTATACGTCTCTGTACTGTATAGGGGGCTCTTCCTGTTATCTCTCCATCTATCCGGCTCTGTACTGTATAGGGGGCTCCTCCTTTTACCCCTCCATCTATCCGGCTCTGTACTGTATAGGGGGCTCCTCCTGTTACCTCTCCATCTATCCGGCTCTGTACTGTATAGGGGGCTTCTCCTGTCCCCCTCCATCTATCCGGCTCTGTACTGTATAGGGGGCTCCTCCTGTTACCCCTCCATCTATCCGGCTCTGTACTGTATAGGGGGCTCCTCCTGTTACCCCTCCATCTATCCGGCTCTGTACTGTATAGGGGGCTCTTCCTGTTACCTCTCCATCTATCCGGCTCTGTACTGTATAGGGGGCTCTTCCTGTTACCCCTCCATCTATCCGGCTCTGTACTGTATAGGGCGCTCCTCCTGTTACCTCTCCATCTATCCGGGTCTGTACTGTATAGTGAGCTCCTCCTGTTACCTCTCAATCTATCCGGCACTATAGTGTATAGGGTGCTCCTACTGTTACCTCTCCATCTATCCGGCTCTGTACTGTATAGGGGGCTCCTCCTGTTACCGCTCCATCTATCCGGCTCTGTACAGTATAGGGGGCTCCTACTGTTACCCTTCCATCTATCCGGCTCTGTACTGTATAGGGGGCTCCTCCTGTTACCTCTCCATCTATCCGGCTCTGTACTGTATAGGGGGCTCCTCCTGTTACCTCTCCTTCCTTCCGGCTCTGTACTGTATAGGGGGCCCTCCTGTTACCTCTCCATCTCTCCGGCTCTGTACTGTATAGGGGGCTCCTCCTGTTACCTCTACATCTATCCGGCTTTGTACTGTATAGGGGAATCCTCCCGTTATCCCTCCATCTATCCGGCTCTGTACTGCATAGGGGGCTCCTCCTGTTACCTTTCCATCTATCCGGCTCTATACTGTATAGGGGGCTCCTCCTGTTACCGCTCCATATATCCGGCTCTGTACTGTATAGGGGGCTCCTCCTGTTACCCCTCCATCTATCCGGCTCTGTACTGTATAGGCTGCTCCTCTTGTTACCTCTCCATCTATCCGGCTCTGTACTGTATAGGGCGCTCCTCCTGTTACCTCTCCATCTATCCGGCTCTGTAGTGTATAGTGAGCTCCTCCTGTTACCTCTCAATCTATCCGGCTCTGTCCTGTATAGTGAGCTCCTCCTATTACCTCTCCATCTATCCGGCTCTGTACTGTATAGGGGGCTCCTCTTGTTACCTCTCAATTTATCCGGCTCTGTACTGTATAGGGTGCTCCTCTTGTTACCCCTCCATCTATCCGGCTCAGTACTGTAAAGGTGCTCCTCCTGTTACCTCTACATCTATCCGGCTTTGTACTGTATAGGGGACTCCTCCCGTTATCCCTCCATCTATCCGGCTCTGTACTGCATAGGGGGCTCCTCCTGTTACCTCTCCATCTATCCGGCTCTGTACTGTATAGGGGGCTCCTCCTGTTACCCCTCCATATATCCGGCTCTGTACTGTATAGGGGGCTCCTCCTGTTACCCCTCCATCTATCCGGCTCTGTACTGTATAGGCTGCTCCTCTTGTTACCTCTCCATCTATCCGGCTCTGTACTGTATAGGGCGCTCCTCCTGTTACCTCTCCATCTATCCGGCTCTGTAGTGTATAGTGAGCTCCTCCTGTTACCTCTCAATCTATCCGGCTCTGTCCTGTATAGTGAGCTCCTCCTATTACCTTTCCATCTGTCCGGCTCTGTACTGTATATGGTGCTCCTCTTGTTACCCCTCCATCTATCCGGCTCAGTACTGTATAGGTGCTCCTCTTGTTACCTCTCCATCTATCCGGCTCTGTACTGTATAGGGGGCTCCTCCTGTTAGCTCTCCATCTATCCGGCTCTGTACTGTATAGGGGGCTCCTCCTGTTACCCTACCATCTATCCGGCTCTGTACTGTATAGGGGGCTCCTCCTGTTACCCCTCCATCTATCCGGCTCTGTACTGTATAGTGAGCTCCTCCTGTTACCTCTCCATCTATCCGGCTCTGTACTGTATAGTGAGCTCCTCCTGTTATCCCTCCATCTATCTGGCTCTGTACTGTATAGGGGGCTCCTCCTGTTACCCCTCCATCTATCCGGCTCTGTACTGTATAGGGGGCTCCTCCTGTTACCCCTCCATCTATCCGGCTCTGTACTGTGTAGGGTGCTCCTCTTGTTACCTCTCAATCTATCCGGCTCTGTACTGTATAGGGGGCTCCTCCTGTTACTTCTCCATCTATCTGGCTCTGTACTGTATAGGGGGCTCCTCCTGTTACCCCTCCATCTATCCGGCTCTGTACTGTATAGTGGGCTCCTCCTGTTACCCCTCCATCTATCCGGCTCTGTACTGTATAGGGCAGTGATGGCGAACCTTTTAGCGTCCGAGTGCCCAAACTGCAACCCAAAACCCCCCTTATTTATTGCGAGGTGCCAACCAAAAATTAAAGCAGTAACTTATTGCTCCCTGTTCTTCAACAACGTTCGATAATATCGGCCTCCTGAGGACAAGATGGAAAATTTGCATCATTTTAGCTTCTTTCCAGTGTCCCTTTGCACACAGAGAATTGTGGGGCCAGCAGTAGGTCTTCCAAAGATAATTCGTCCCTGTCTACTCATTCTCCCTCTTCCTACATACCCAAATAGCAAAGTATCACATAAATATATGACTGAAAGCAGCATCTTTTAAATTGCTTGGAACTGCAAGGGGATTCTTTGAGTCCTGTCTGGTGTGCTTGGGTGATGGCCTGGGTGCCCACAGAGAGGGCTCCGAGTGCCGCCTCTGGCACCCGTGCCATAGGTTCGCCAACACTGGTATAGGGGGATCCTCCTGTTACCCCTCCATCTATCCGACTCTGTACTGTATAGGGGGCTCCTCCTGTTACCTCTCCATCTATCCGGCTCTGTACTGTATAGGTTGCTCCTCTTGTTACCTCTCAATCTATCCGTCTCTGTACTGTATAGGGGGCTCCTCCTGTTACCCCTCCATCTATCCGGCTCTGTACTGTATAGGGGGCTCCTCCTGTTACCCCTCCATCTATCCGGCTCTGTACTGTATAGGGGGCTCCTCCTGTTACCTCTCCATCTATCCGGCTCTGTACTGTATAGGTTGCTCCTCTTGTTACCTCTCAATCTATCCGTCTCTGTACTGTATAGGGGGCTCCTCCTGTTACCCCTCCATCTATCCGGCTCTGTACTGTATTGGGGGCTCCTCCTGTTACCTCTCCATCTATCCGGCTCTGTATTGTATAGGGGGCTCCTCTTGTTACCTCTCAATCTATCCGGCTCTGTACTGTCTAGGGGGCTCCTCCTGTTACCCCTCCATCTATCCGGCTCTGTACTGTATAGGGTGCTCCTCTTGTTACCTCTCAATCTATCCGGCTCTGTACTGTATAGGGGGCTCCTCCTGTTACCCCTCCATCTATCCGGCTCTGTACTGTATAGGGGGCTCCTCCTGTTACCCCACTATCTATCCAGCTCTGTACTGTATAGGGGGCTCCTCCTGTTACCCCTCCATCTATCTGGCTCTGTACTGTATAAGGTGCTCCTCTTGTTACCTCTCAATCTATCCGGCTCTGTACTGTATAGGGGGCTCCTCCTGTTACCCCTCCATCTATCCGACTCTGTACTGTATAAGGTGCTCCTCCTGTTACCCCTCCATCTATCCGGCTGTGTACTGTATTGGGGGCTCCTCCTGTTACCCCTCCATCTATCCGGCTCTGTACTGTATAGGGGGCTGCTCCTGTTACCCCTCCATCTATCCGGCTCTGTACTGTATAGTGAGCTCCTCCTGTTACCCCTCCATCTATCCGGCTCTGTACTGTATAGGGGGCTCCTCCTGTTACCTCTCAATCTATCCGGCTCTGTACTGTATAAGGTGCTCCTCCTGTTACCCCTCCATCTATCCGGCTCTGTACTGTATAGGAGGCTCCTCCTGTTACCCCTCCATCTATCCGGCTCTGTACTGTATAGTGAGCTCCTCCTGTTACCCCTCCATCTATCCGGCTCTGTACTGTATAGTGAGCTCCTCCTGTTACCCCTCCATCTATCCGGCTCTGTACTGTATAGGGGGCTCCTCCTGTTACCCCTCCATCTATCCGGCTCTGTACTGTATAGTGAGCTCCTCCTTTTACCCCTCCATCTATCCGGCTCTGTACTGTATAGGGGGCTCCTCCTGTTACCCCTCCATCTATCCGGCTCTGTACTGTATAGAGGGCTCCTCCTTTTAACTTTCCATCTATCCGGCTCTGTACTGTATAGTGAGCTCCTCCTTTTACCCCTCCATCTTTCCAGCTCTGTACTGTATAGGGGGCTCCTCCTGTTTCCCCTCCATCTATCCGGCTCTGTACTGTATAGTGAGCTCCTCCTGTTACCTCTCCATCTATCCGGCTCTGTACTGTATAGTGAGCTCCTCCTGTTACCCCTCCATTTATCTGGCTCTGTACTGTATAGGGGGCTCCTCCTGTTACCTCTCCATCTATCCGGCTCTGTACTGTATAGGGGGCTCCTCCTGTTACCCCTCCATCTATCCGGCTCTGTACTGTATAAGGTGCTCCTCTTGTTACCTCTCAATCTATCCGGCTCTGTACTGTATAGGGGGCTCCTCCTGTTACCTCTCTATCTATCCGGCTCTGTACTGTATAGGGGGCTCCTCCTGTTACCCCTCCATCTATCCGGCTCTGTACTGTATAGGGTGCTCCTCTTGTTACCTCTCAATCTATCCGGCTCTGTACTGTATAGGGGGCTCCTCCTGTTACCCCTCCATCTATCCGGCTCTGTACTGTATAGGGGGCTCCTCCTGTTACCCCACTATCTATCCGGCTCTGTACTGTATAGGGGGCTCCTCCTGTTACCCCTCCATCTATCTGGCTCTGTACTGTATAAGGTGCTCCTCTTGTTACCTCTCAATCTATCCGGCTCTGTACTGTATAGGGGGCTCCTCCTGTTACCCCTCCATCTATCCGGCTCTGTACTGTATAAGGTGCTCCTCCTGTCACCCCTCCATCTATCCGGCTGTGTACTGTATTGGGGGCTCCTCCTGTTACCCCTCCATCTATCCGGCTCTGTACTGTATAGGGGGCTGCTCCTGTTACCCCTCCATCTATCCGGCTCTGTACTGTATAGTGAGCTCCTCCTGTTACCCCTGCATCTATCCGGCTCTGTACTGTATAGGGGGCTCCTCCTGTTACCTCTCAATCTATCCGGCTCTGTACTGTATAGGGGGCTCCTCCTGTTACCCCTCCATCTATCCGGCTCTGTACTGTATAAGGTGCTCCTCCTGTTACCCCTCCATCTATCCGGCTCTGAACTGTATAGGAGGCTCCTCCTGTTACCCCTCCATCTATCCGGCTCTGTACTGTATAGTGAGTTCCTCCTGTTACCCCTCCATCTATCCGGCTCTGTACTGTATAGTGAGCTCCTCCTGTTACCCCTCCATCTATCCGGCTCTGTACTGTATAGTGAGCTCCTCCTTTTACCCCTTCATCTATCCGGCTCTGTACTGTATAGGGGGCTCCTCCTGTTACCCCTCTATCTATCCGGCTCTGTACTGTATAGTGAGCTCCTCCTTTTACCCCTTCATCTATCCGGCTCTGTACTGTATCGGGGGCTCCTCCTGTTACCCCTCCATCTATCCGGCTATGTACTGTATAAGGTGCTCCTCCTGTCACCCCTCCATCTATCCGGCTGTGTACTGTATTGGGGGCTCCTCCTGTTACCCCTCCATCTATCCGGCTCTGTACTGTATAGGGGGCTGCTCCTGTTACCCCTCCATCTATCCGGCTCTGTACTGTATAGTGAGCTCCTCCTGTTACCCCTCCATCTATCCGGCTCTGTACTGTATAGGGGGCTCCTCCTGTTACCTCTCAATCTATCCGGCTCTGTACTGTATAGGGGGCTCCTCCTGTTACCCCTCCATCTATCCGGCTCTGTACTGTATAAGGTGCTCCTCCTGTTACCCCTCCATCTATCCGGCTGTGTACTGTATTGGGGGCTCCTCCTGTTACCCCTCCATCTATCCGGCTCTGTACTGTATAGGAGGCTCCTCCTGTTACCCCTCCATCTATCCGGCTCTGTACTGTATAGTGAGTTCCTCCTGTTACCCCTCCATCTATCCGGCTCTGTACTGTATAGTGAGCTCCTCCTGTTACCCCTCCATCTATCCGGCTCTGTACTGTATAGTGAGCACCTCCTTTTACCCCTTCATCTATCCGGCTCTGTACTGTATAGGGGGCTCCTCCTGTTACCCCTCTATCTATCCGGCTATGTACTGTATAGTGAGCTCCTCCTTTTACCCCTTCATCTATCCGGCTCTGTACTGTATAGGGGGCTCCTCCTGTTACCTCTACATCTATCCGGCTCTGTACTGTATAGAGGGCTCCTCCTTTTACCTCTCCATCTATCCGGCTCTGTACTGTATAGTGAGCTCCTCCTTTTACCCCTCCATCTATCCGGCTCCTCCTGTTACCCCTCCATCTATCCGGCTCTGTACTGTATAGTGAGCTCCTCCTGTTACCTCTCCATCTATCCGGCTCTGTAATGTATAGTGAGCTCCTCCTGTTACCCCTCCATTTATCTGGCTCTGTACTGTATAGGGGGCTCCTCCTGTTACCCCTCCATCTATCCGGCTCTGTACTGTATAGTGAGCTCCTCCTGTTACCGCTCCATCTATCTGGCTCTGTACTGTATAGGGGGCTCCTCCTGTTACCCCTCCATTTATCTGGCTCTGTACTGTATAGGGGGCTCCTCCTGTTACCTCTCCATCTATCCGGCTCTGTACTGTACACACTAGGGGGCTCCTCCCTGTTACCTCTCCATCCATCCGGCTCTGTACTGTATAGGGGGCTCCTCCTGTTACCTCTCCATCTATCCGGCTCTGTACTGTATAGGGGGCTCCTCCTGTTACCTCTCCATCTATCTGGCTCTGTACTGTATAGGGGGCTCCTCCTGTTACCTCTCCATCTATCCGGCTCTGTACTGTATAGGGGGCTCCTCCTGTTACCCCTCCATCTATCCGGCTCTGTACTGTATAAGGTGCTCCTCCTGTTACCTCTCCATCTATCCGGCTCTGTACTGTATAGGGGGCTCCTCCTGTTACCTCTCCATCTATCCGGCTCTGTACTGTATAGGGGGCTCCTCCGGTTACCCCTCCATCTATCCGGCTCTGTACTGTATAGGGGGCTCCTCCTGTTACCCCTCCATCTATCCGGCTCTGTACTGTATAGGGGGCTCCTCCTGTTACCCCTCCATCTATCCGGCTCTGTACTGTATAAGGTGCTCCTCTTGTTACCTTTCAATCTATCCATCTCTGTACTGTACACACTAGACCCTCCAGATGATGGGAACTAGAAGCTGCAGTACAGGGGGTGCACTACATGTGCAGGACCCCTGAGCTATGGAATTCAGTGACAAGTAAGAGGCGTCAAACAGGAGTATTAGCGGCATTGCCCATAACCAACATGGCGGCCGAGCTTCTAGGACGTCACTTCCCACGAAGCGGAGCCTCCGCTGCACTAGGTGGTGACGTCATGCGCGGGAAAGAGAACGGGGCGCGCTGCGGTCACGTTGGACGCTCGGACTGGTGACGCAGCTTCACCGGGAGCGGAGGCCCAGGGCGGCCGAGAGGGGAGGTGCCGGACAGCGGTAAGTGCGGACATCCCAGCAGGCACTGCGGCGGCGGAAGGCGGGGCCAGTCTGAACACCAGAGCTGACACTCTACTGCGGCCTGTCACCGCAGAGGGCGCCAGGAGCTGGGCGGAGTCACCCCTTGTCCCTCCCATTCTGGCACCGCATATTGATGGCTCTGGTAACTGTTAGCACCTTTGACATCACTATGACGTCATCAGTCTCCACCATGACGTCATGTGATAGAAGAGATAACTTACATTCTCAGCCTTTACTCTATGAGGTAATTTACCCTTCCTGCTTCCCTCTATGAGGTAATTTCCCCCTCCTGCCCGCCTCTATGAGGTAATTTCCCCTCCTGCCCGCCTCTATGAGGTAATTTACCCCTCCTGCCCGCCTCTATGAGGTAATTTACCCCTCCTGCCCGCCTCTATGAGGTAATTTCCCTCTCCTGTCCTCCTCTGTGAGGTAATTTACCCCTCCTGTCCTCCTCTATGAGGTAATTTACCCCTCCTGTCCTCCTCTATGAGGTAATTTACCCCTCCTGCCCGCCTCTATGAGGTGATTTACCCCTCCTGTCCTCCTCTGTGAGGTAATTTACCCCTCCTGTCCTCCTCTGTGAGGTAATTTACCCCTCCTGTCCTCCTCTGTGAGGTAATTTACCCCTCCTGTCCTCCTCTGTGAGGTAATTTCCCCCTCCTGCCCGCCTCTATGAGGTAATTTACCCCTCCTGTCCTCCTCTGTGAGGTAATTTACCCCTCCTGTCCTCCTCTGTGAGGTAATTTACCCCTCCTGCCCGCCTCTATGAGGTAATTTCCCCCTCCTGCCCGCCTCTATGAGGTAATTTACCCCTCCTGCCCGCCTCTATGAGGTAATTTACCCCTCCTGCCCGCCTCTATGAGGTAATTTCCCTCTCCTGTCCTCCTCTGTGAGGTAATTTACCCCTCCTGTCCTCCTCTATGAGGTAATTTACCCCTCCTGTCCCTCCTCTGTGAGGTAATTTACCCCTCCTGTCCTCCTCTATGAGGTAATTTACCCCTCCTGTCCTCCTCTATGAGGTAATTTACCCCTCCTGCCCGCCTCTATGAGGTGATTTACCCCTCCTGCCCGCCTCTATGAGGTGATTTACCCTCCTGTCCTCCTCTGTGAGGTAATTTACCCCTCCTGTCCTCCTCTGTGAGGTAATTTACCCCTCCTGTCTCCTCTGTGAGGTAATTTCCCCCTCCTGTCCTCCTCTGTGAGGTAATTTCCCCCTCCTGCCCTCCTCTGTGAGGTAATTTCCCCCTCCTGCCCGCCTCTATGAGGTAATTTACCCCTCCTGCCCGCCTCTATGAGGTAATTTACCCCTCCTGCCCGCCTCTATGAGGTAATTTACCCCTCCTGTCCTCCTCTGTGAGGTAATTTACCCCTCCTGCCCGCCTCTATGAGGTAATTTCCCTCTCCTGTCCTCCTCTGTGAGGTAATTTACCCCTCCTGTCCTCCTCTGTGAGGTAATTTACCCCTCCTGTCCTCCTCTGTGAGGTAATTTACCCCTCCTGTCCTCCTCTATGAGGTAATTACCCCTCCTGCCCGCCTCTATGAGGTGATTTACCCCTCCTGTCCTCCTCTGTGAGGTAATTTACCCCTCCTGTCCTCCTCTGTGAGGTAATTTACCCCTCCTGTCCTCCTCTGTGAGGTAATTTACCCCTCCTGTCCTCCTCTGTGAGGTAATTTACCCCTCCTGTCCTCCTCTATGAGGTAATTTCCCCCTCCCTGTCCTCCTCTATGAGGTAATTTACCCCTCCTGTCCTCCTCTGTGAGGTAATTTCCCCCTCCTGTCCTCCTCTGTGAGGTAATTTACCCCTCCTGTCCTCCTCTATGAGGTAATTTACCCCTCCTGTCCTCCTCTGTGAGGTAATTTACCCTCCTGTCCTCCTCTGTGAGGTAATTTCCCCCTCCTGTCCTCCTCTGTGAGGTGATTTCCCCCTCCTGTCCTCCTCTATGAGGTAATTTACCCCTCCTGCCCGCCTCTATGAGGTGATTTCCCCTCCTGTCCTCCTCTGTGAGGTAATTTACCCCTCCTGTCCTCCTCTGTGAGGTAATTTCCCCTCCTGTCCTCCTCTGTGAGGTAATTTACCCCTCCTGTCCTCCTCTGTGAGGTAATTTACCCCTCCTGTCCTCCTCTGTGAGGTAATTTACCCTCCTGCCCGCCTCTATGAGGTGATTTACCCCTCCTGTCCTCCTCTGTGAGGTAATTTACCCCTCCTGTCCTCCTCTATGAGGTAATTTACCCCTCCTGTCCTCCTCTATGAGGTAATTTCCCCCTCCTGTCCTCCTCTATGAGGTAATTTACCCCTCCTGTCCTCCTCTATGAGGTAATTTCCCCCTCCTGTCCTCCTCTATGAGGTAATTTCCCCCTCCTGCCCGCCTCTATGAGGTAATTTCCCCCTCCTGTCCTCCTCTATGAGGTAATTTACCCCTCCTGTCCTCCTCTGTGAGGTAACTTACCCTCCTGTCCTCCTCTGTGAGGTAATTTACCCCTCCTGTCCTCCTCTATAAGGTAATTTCCCCCTCCTATCCTCCTCTGTGAGGTAATTTACCCCTCCTGTCCTCCTCTATGAGGTAATTTACCCCTCCTGTCCTCCTCTCTGAGGTAATTTACCCCTCCTGTCCTCCTCTGTGAGGTAATTTACCCCTCCTGTCCTACTCTATGAGGTAATTTACCCCTCCTGTCCTCCTCTATGAGGTAATTTACCCCTCATAGAGGGGGGCAGGAGGGGTAAATTACCTCCTGTGTGTGTCTAATGTACAGGAGGAGGAGGGGGGGGCATGGTGTGTATAATGTATGGGGGGGGCATGGCGTGTATACTGTATGGGGGAGGCATGGCGTGTATAATGTATGGGGGGGGCATGGTGTGTATAATGTATGGGGGGGGCATGGTGTGTATAATGTATGGGGGGGGCATGGTGTGTATAATGTATGGGGGGGGGCATGGTGTGTATAATGTATGGGGGGGGCCATGGTGTGTATACTGTATGGGGGGGGGGGGGGCCATGGTGTGTATACTGTATGGGGGGGGGGGGGGCATGGCGTGTATAATGTAATGGGGGGGGGGCATGGCGTGTATAATGTAATGGGGGGGGGGGGCATGGTGTGTATACTGTATGGGGGGGGGCATGGCGTGTATAATGTATGGGGGGGAGGCCATGGCGTGTATAATGTATGGGGGGGGCATGGCGTGTATAATGTATGGGGGGGGGGCATGGCGTGTGTATAATGTATGGGGGGGCATGGCGTGTATACTGTATGGGGGGGGGGCATGGCGTGTATACTGTATGGGGGGGGGCATGGTGTGTATAATGTAATGGGGGGGGCATGGTGTGTATACTGTATGGGGGGGGGCATGGCGTGTATAATGTATGGGGGGGGCATGGCGTGTATAATGTATGGGGGGGGGCATGGTGTGTATAATGTATGGGGGGGAGGCCATGGCGTGTATACTGTATGGGGGGGAGGCCATGGCGTGTATACTGTATGGGGGGGGCATGGCGTGTATACTGTATGGGGGGGGGCATGGCGTGTATACTGTATGGGGGGGGGCATGGCGTGTATACTGTATGGGGGGGGCATGGCGTGTATAATGTATGGGGGGGGCATGGCGTGTATAATGTATGGGGGGGGGCATGGCGTGTATAATGTATGGGGGGGGCATGGCGTGTATAATGTATGGGGTGGGGGCATGGCGTGTATAATGTATGGGGGGGGGCATGGCGTGTATACTGTATGGGGGGGGGGGCATGGTGTGTATACTGTATGGGGGGGCATGGCGTGTATACTGTATGGGGGGGGGCATGGCGTGTATAATGTAATGGGGGGGGGGCATGGTGTGTATAATGTAATGGGGGGGGGCATGGCGTGTATACTGTATGGGGGGGGGGCCATGGTGTGTATACTGTATGGGGGGGGGGCATGGCGTGTATAATGTAATGGGGGGGGGGCATGGCGTGTATAATGTAATGGGGGGGGGGGGCATGGTGTGTATACTGTATGGGGGGGGCATGGCGTGTATAATGTATGGGGGGGCATGGTGTGTATACTGTATGGGGGGGGGGCATGGTGTGTATAATGTATGGGGGGGGCATGGTGTGTATACTGTATGGGGGGGGGGCATGGTGTGTATAATGTATGGGGGGGGCATGGTGTGTATACTGTATGGGGGGGGGCATGGCGTGTATAATGTATGGGGGGGCATGGTGTGTATACTGTATGGGGGGGGGGCATGGTGTGTATAATGTATGGGGGGGGCATGGTGTGTATACTGTATGGGGGGGGCCATGGTGTGTATAATGTATGGGGGGGCATGGCGTGTATACTGTATGGGGGGGGGGGCATGGCGTGTATACTGTATGGGGGGGGGGCATGGCGTGTATAATGTATGGGGGGGGCATGGCGTGTATAATGTATGGGGGGGGCATGGCGTGTATACTGTATGGGGGGGGGCATGGCGTGTATAATGTATGGGGGGGGCATGGCGTGTATAATGTATGGGGGGGGGCATGGCGTGTATAATGTATGGGGGGGGGGCATGGTGTGTATACTGTATGGGGGGGGGCCATGGTGTGTATACTGTATGGGGGGGGCCATGGTGTGTATAATGTATGGGGGGGCATGGTGTGTATAAAGTATGGGGGGGCATGGTGTGTATAATGTATGGGGGGGGGCATGGTGTGTATAATGTATGGGGGGGGCATGGTGTGTATAATGTATGGGGGGGCATGGTGTGTATAATGTATGGGGGGGAGGCCTTGGTGTGTATAATGTATGGGGGGGAGGCCTTGGTGTGTATAATGTATGGGGGGGGAGGCCTTGGTGTGTATAATGTATGGGGGGGGGGAATGGTGTGTATACTGTATGGGGGGGGGCATGGTGTGTATAATATGTAAGGGGAGGACAGGAGGGGCATCATCGTGCGAGTGTGTATAATGAACAGCCGCTGGTTAGTAAGGAGTTAATGTTTGCTGTTCCTGGGACCCCTCCCCCTCTGCACTCTCCTCCCCCAGTACAGATCAGGGGCTTGTAGCAGGCAGGGTTTGGGTGAAGTGCCAGCCCTCCTCACTGTAAACAGAGCCTAGAGGCCAGGATAGCCGTGCGGGGCGCCTGTCGGGAGGTAAACATCGCAGGGCCACAGCCAGAGACAGTGAGTATGTGACCCCCACCCTGGCGCTGCTGCCAGCTCAGGCCTACTACACAGGCTGATGGAGGCTGGGCCGCTGGCTACATGACGGACTATGCTATCAGCAGGCCGACGGGAGCTGACATCATCCTGGCCCCCCTGTGTGTCATGTCACTGCACATTGCTGCGTGTGTGATGTCACTGCACATTGCTGCGTGTGTGTCATGTCACTGCACATTGCTGCATGTGTGATGTCACTGCACATTGCTGCGTGTGTCATGTCACTGCACATTGCTGCGTGTGTGATGTCACTGCACATTGCCGCCTGTGTGTCATGTCACTGCACATTACCGCCTGTGTGATGTCACTGCACATTGCTGCGTGTGTGATGTCACTGCACATTGCTGCGTGTGTGATGTCACTGCACATTGCTGCGTGTGTGTCATGTCACTGCACATTGCTGCGTGTGTGTCATGTCACTGCACATTGCCGCCTGTGTGTCATGTCACTGCACATTGCTGCGTGTGTGATGTCACTGCACATTGCTGCGTGTGTGATGTCACTGCACATTGCTGCGTGTGTGATGTCACTGCACATTGCTGCGTGTGTGATGTCACTGCACATTGCTGCGTGTGTGTCATGTCACTGCACATTGCTGCGTGTGTGTCATGTCACTGCACATTGCTGCGTGTGTGTCATGTCACTGCACATTGCCGCCTGTGTGTCATGTCACTGCACATTGCCGCGTGTGTGTCATGTCACTGCACATTGCTGCCTGTGTGTGTCATGTCACTGCACATTGCTGCGTGTGTGTCATGTCACTGCACATTGCCGCGTGTGTGTCATGTCACTGCACATTGCCGCCTGTGTGTCATGTCACTGCACATTGCTGCGTGTGTGTCATGTCACTGCACATTGCCGCCTGTGTGTCATGTCACTGCACATTGCCGCGTGTGTGTCATGTCACTGCACATTGCCGCGTGTGTGTCATGTCACTGCACATTGCCGCGTGTGTGTCATGTCACTGCACATTGCCGCGTGTGTGTCATGTCACTGCACATTGCCGCGTGTGTGTCATGTCACTGCACATTGCCGCGTGTGTGTCATGTCACTGCACATTGCCGCGTGTGTGTCATGTCACTGCACATTGCCGCGTGTGCGTCATGTCACTGCACATTGCCGCGTGTGCGTCATGTCACTGCACATTGCCGCGTGTGCGTCATGTCACTGCACATTGCCGCGTGTGCGTCATGTCACTGCACATTGCCGCCTGTGTGTCATGTCACTGCACATTGCCGCCTGTGTGTCATGTCACTGCACATTGCCGCCTGTGTGTCATGTCACTGCGCATTGCTGCCTGTGTGTCATGTCACTGCACATTGCCGCGTGTGTGTCATGTCACTGCACATTGCCGCCTGTGTGTCATGTCACTGCACATTGCCGCCTGTGTGTCATGTCACTGCACATTGCTGCGTGTGTGTCATGTCACTGCACATTGCCGCCTGTGTGTCATGTCACTGCACATTGCCGCCTGTGTGTCATGTCACTGCACATTGCCGCCTGTGTGTCATGTCACTGCACATTGCCGCCTGTGTGTCATGTCACTGCACATTGCCGCCTGTGTGTCATGTCACTGCACATTGCCGCCTGTGTGTCATGTCACTGCACATTGCCGCCTGTGTGTCATGTCACTGCCCATTGCCGCCTGTGTGTCATGTCACTGCACATTGCCGCCTGTGTGTCATGTCACTGCCCATTGCCGCCTGTGTGTCATGTCACTGCACATTGCCGCCTGTGTGTCATGTCACTGCACATTGCCGCCTGTGTGTCATGTCACTGCCCATTGCCGCCTGTGTGTCATGTCACTGCACATTGCCGCCTGTGTGTCATGTCACTGCCCATTGCCGCCTGTGTGTCATGTCACTGCACATTGCCGCGTGTGTGATGTCACTGCACATTGCCGCCTGTGTGTCATGTCACTGCACATTGCCGCCTGTGTGTGATGTCACTGCACATTGCCGCCTGTGTGTCATGTCACTGCACATTGCCGCCTGTGTGTCATGTCACTGCACATTGCCGCCTGTGTGTGATGTCACTGCACATTGCCGCCTGTGTGTGATGTCACTGCACATTGCCGCGTGTGTGATGTCACTGCACATTGCCGCGTGTGTGATGTCACTGCACATTGCCGCCTGTGTGATGTCACTGCACATTGCCGCCTGTGTGTCATGTCACTGCACATTGCCGCCTGTGTGTCATGTCACTGCACATTGCCGCCTGTGTGTCATGTCACTGCACATTGCCGCCTGTGTGTCATGTCACTGCACATTGCCGCCTGTGTGTCATGTCACTGCACATTGCCGCCTGTGTGTCATGTCACTGCACATTGCCGCCTGTGTGTCATGTCACTGCACATTGCCGCCTGTGTGTCATGTCACTGCACATTGCCGCCTGTGTGTCATGTCACTGCACATTGCCGCCTGTGTGTCATGTCACTGCACATTGCCGCCTGTGTGTCATGTCACTGCACATTGCCGCCTGTGTGTCATGTCACTGCACATTGCCGCCTGTGTGTTGTCGTGGCTCTGTGCTCCCTGCGCGCTTCTTCTCCCTGTGCGTGCGCACCGCGGCTCCAGGTGTTTGCTCCGTGCGGCACCGCTGCTCCAGGTGCGTGCCCTGGTGATGTGTGTCTTGTAGAGGGGGGTTCATGTGCCGCTCAGGGGTCCTGTGGATGGGGTCGGCCTCCTGTGTCTGGCTGGTTGTCTTGTAGAGGGGTGTTCATGTGCGGCTCAGGGGTCCTGTGGATGGGGTCGGCCTCCTGTGTCTGGCTGGTTGTCTTGTAGAGGGGGGTTCATGTGCCGCTCAGGGGTCCTGTGGATGGGGTCGGCCTCC
Source organism: Engystomops pustulosus (assembly GCF_040894005.1). Classification (NCBI taxonomy): domain Eukaryota; kingdom Metazoa; phylum Chordata; class Amphibia; order Anura; family Leptodactylidae; genus Engystomops; species Engystomops pustulosus. Next base: position 118,463 of record NW_027284984.1, read on the forward strand.
TGTGTCTGGCCGGTTGTCTTGTAGAGGGGGGATCATGTGCCGCTCAGGGGTCCTGTGGATGGGGTCGGCCTCCTGTGTCTGGCCGGTTGTCTTGTAGAGGGGGGTTCATGTGCGGCTCAGGGGTCCTGTGGATGTGTCTCGCCGGTTGTCTTGTAGAGGGGGGTTCATGTGCCGCTCAGGGGTCCTGTGGATGGGGTCGGCCTCCTGTGTCTCGCCGGTTGTCTTGTAGAGGGGGGTTCATGTGCCGCTCAGGGGTCCTGTGGATGGGGTCGGCCTCCTGTGTCTGGCTGGTTGTCTTGTACAGGGGGGTTCATGTGCGGCTCAGGGGTCCTGTGGATGGGGTCGGCCTCCTGTGTCTGGCTGGTTGTCTTGTACAGGGGGGGTTCATGTGCCGCTCAGGGGTCCTGTGGATGGGGTCGGCCTCCTGTGTCTGGCCGGTTGTCTTGTAGAGGGGGGTTCATGTGCGGCTCAGGGGTCCTGTGGATGGGCTCGGCCTCCTGTGTCTCGCCGGTTGTCTTGTACAGGGGGGTTCATGTGCCGCTCAGGGGTCCTGTGGATGGGGTCGGCCTCCTGTGTTTCGCCGGTTGTCTTGTAGAGGGGGGTTCATGTGCGGCTCAGGGGTCCTGTGGATGGGGTCGGCCTCCTGTGTCTGGCCGGTTGTCTTGTAGAGGGGGTTCATGTGCGGCTCAGGGGTCCTGTGGATGGGGTCGGCCTCCTGTGTCTGGCTGGTTGTCTTGTAGAGGGGGGATCATGTGTCGCTCAGGGGTCCTGTGGATGGGGTCGGCCTCCTGTGTCTGGCCGGTTGTCTTGTACAGGGGGGTTCATGTGCGGCTCAGGGGTCCTGTGGATGTGGTCGGCCTCCTGTGTCTCGCTGGTTGTCTTGTAGAGGGGGGTTCATGTGCGGCTCAGGGGTCCTGTGGATGGTGTCGGCCTCCTGTGTCTCGCCGGTTGTCTTGTACAGGGGGGGTTCATGTGCCGCTCAGGGGTCCTGTGGATGGGGTTGGCCTCCTGTGTCTGGCCGGTTGTCTTGTAGAGGGGGTTCATGTGCCGCTCAGGGGTCCTGTGGATGGGGTCGGCCTCCTGTGTCTCGCTGGTTGTCTAGTAGAGGGGGGTTCATGTGCCGCTCAGGGGTCCTGTGGATGTGGTCGGCCTCCTGTGTCTCGCTGGTTGTCTTGTACAGGGGGGTTCATGTGCCGCTCAGGGGTCCTGTGGATGTGTCTCGCCGGTTGTCTTGTACAGGGGGGTTCATGTGCCGCTCAGGGGTCCTGTGGATGGGGTCGGCCTCCTGTGTCTGGCCGGTTGTCTTGTAGAGGGGTGTTCATGTGCGGCTCAGGGGTCCTGTGGATGGGGTCGGCCTCCTGTGTCTCGCTGGTTGTCTTGTACAGGGGGGTTCATGTGCGACTCAGGGGTCCTGTGGATGGGCTCGGCCTCCTGTGTCTCGCTGGTTGTCTTGTAGAGGGGGGTTCATGTGCGGCTCAGGGGTCCTGTGGATGGGGTCGGCCTCCTGTGTCTGGCTGGTTGTCTTGTACAGGGGGGGTTCATGTGCGGCTCAGGGGTCCTGTGGATGGGGTCGGCCTCCTGTGTCTCGCTGGTTGTCTTGTACAGGGGGGTTCATGTGCCGCTCAGGGGTCCTGTGGATGTGTCTCGCCGGTTGTCTTGTACAGGGGGGGTTCATGTGCCGCTCAGGGGTCCTGTGGATGGGGTCGGCCTCCTGTGTCTGGCCGGTTGTCTTGTAGAGGGGGGTTCATGTGCGGCTCAGGGGTCCTGTGGATGGGGTCGGCCTCCTGTGTCTGGCTGGTTGTCTTGTACAGGGGGGTTCATGTGCGGCTCAGGGGTCCTGTGGATGGGGTCGGCCTCCTGTGTCTGGCCGGTTGTCTTGTACAGGGGGGTTCATGTGCCGCTCAGGGGTCCTGTGGATGGGGTCGGCCTCCTGTGTCTCGCTGGTTGTCTTGTAGAGGGGGGTTCATGTGCGGCTCAGGGGTCCTGTGGATGGGGTCGGCCTCCTGTGTCTGGCTGGTTGTCTTGTACAGGGGGGGTTCATGTGCCGCTCAGGGGTCCTGTGGATGGGGTCGGCCTCCTGTGTCTCGCTGGTTGTCTTGTACAGGGGGGTTCATGTGCCGCTCAGGGGTCCTGTGGATGGGGTCGGCCTCCTGTGTCTCGCTGGTTGTCTTGTACAGGGGGGTTCATGTGCCGCTCAGGGGTCCTGTGGATGGGGTCGGCCTCCTGTGTCTGGCCGGTTGTCTTGTACAGGGGGGTTCATGTGCCGCTCAGGGGTCCTGTGGATGGGGTCGGCCTCCTGTGTCTCGCTGGTTGTCTTGTAGAGGGGGGTTCATGTGCCGCTCAGGGGTCCTGTGGATGGGGTCGGCCTCCTGTGTCTCGCCGGTTGTCTTGTACAGGGGGGTTCATGTGCGGCTCAGGGGTCCTGTGGATGGGGTCGGCCTCCTGTGTCTGGCCGGTTGTCTTGTAGAGGGGGGATCATGTGCCGCTCAGGGGTCCTGTGGATGGGCTCGGCCTCCTGTGTCTCGCCGGTTGTCTTGTACAGGGGGGTTCATGTGCCGCTCAGGGGTCCTGTGGATGGGGTCGGCCTCCTGTGTCTCGCCGGTTGTCTTGTACAGGGGGGTTCATGTGCGGCTCAGGGGTCCTGTGGATGGGGTCGGCCTCCTGTGTCTGGCCGGTTGTCTTGTAGAGGGGGGATCATGTGCCGCTCAGGGGTCCTGTGGATGGGCTCGGCCTCCTGTGTCTCGCCGGTTGTCTTGTACAGGGGGGTTCATGTGCGGCTCAGGGGTCCTGTGGATGGGGTCGGCCTCCTGTGTCTGGCCGGTTGTCTTGTACAGGGGTGTTCATGTGCCGCTCAGGGGTCCTGTGGATGGGGTCGGCCTCCTGTGTCTGGCCGGTTGTCTTGTAGAGGGGGGTTCATGTGCGGCTCAGGGGTCCTGTGGATGTGGTCGGCCTCCTGTGTCTGGCTGGTTGTCTTGTAGAGGGGGGTTCATGTGCGGCTCAGGGGTCCTGTGGATGTGGTCGGCCTCCTGTGTCTGGCCGGTTGTCTTGTAGAGGGGGGTTCATGTGCCGCTCAGGGGTCCTGTGGATGGGGTCGGCCTCCTGTGTCTGGCCGGTTGTCTTGTAGAGGGGGGTTCATGTGCCGCTCAGGGGTCCTGTGGATGGGGTCGGCCTCCTGTGTCTCGCCGGTTGTCTTGTAGAGGGGGGTTCATGTGCCGCTCAGGGGTCCTGTGGATGGGGTCGGTCTCCTGTGTCTCGCCGGTTGTCTTGTACAGGGGGGTTCATGTGCCGCTCAGGGGTCCTGTGGATGGGCTCGGCCTCCTGTGTCTCGCCGGTTGTCTTGTACAGGGGGGTTCATGTGCGGCTCAGGGGTCCTGTGGATGGGGTCGGCCTCCTGTGTCTGGCCGGTTGTCTTGTAGAGGGGGGTTCATGTGCCGCTCAGGGGTCCTGTGGATGGGGTCGGCCTCCTGTGTCTGGCCGGTTGTCTTGTAGAGGGGGGTTCATGTGCCGCTCAGGGGTCCTGTGGATGGGCTCGGCCTCCTGTGTCTCGCCGGTTGTCTTGTACAGGGGGGTTCATGTGCGGCTCAGGGGTCCTGTGGATGGGGTCGGCCTCCTGTGTCTCGCTGGTTGTCTTGTACAGGGGGGTTCATGTGCGGCTCAGGGGTCCTGTGGATGGGGTCGGCCTCCTGTGTCTCGCCGGTTGTCTTGTACAGGGGGGTTCATGTGCGGCTCAGGGGTCCTGTGGATGGGGTCGGCCTCCTGTGTCTGGCTGGTTGTCTTGTAGAGGGGGTTCATGTGCCGCTCAGGGGTCCTGTGGATGGGGTCGGCCTCCTGTGTCTGGCCGGTTGTCTTGTAGAGGGGGTTCATGTGCGGCTCAGGGGTCCTGTGGATGGGGTCGGCCTCCTGTGTCTGGCTGGTTGTCTTGTAGAGGGGGGTTCATGTGCGGCTCAGGGGTCCTGTGGATGGGGTCGGCCTCCTGTGTCTGGCTGGTTGTCTTGTAGAGGGGGGTTCATGTGCGGCTCAGGGGTCCTGTGGATGGGGTCGGCCTCCTGTGTCTCGCCGGTTGTCTTGTAGAGGGGGGTTCATGTGCCGCTCAGGGGTCCTGTGGATGGGGTCGGCCTCCTGTGTCTCGCCGGTTGTCTTGTAGAGGGGGGTTCATGTGCCGCTCAGGGGTCCTGTGGATGGGGTCGGCCTCCTGTGTCTGGCTGGTTGTCTTGTACAGGGGGGTTCATGTGCGGCTCAGGGGTCCTGTGGATGGGGTCGGCCTCCTGTGTCTGGCTGGTTGTCTTGTACAGGGGGGGTTCATGTGCCGCTCAGGGGTCCTGTGGATGGGGTCGGCCTCCTGTGTCTCGCCGGTTGTCTTGTACAGGGGGGGTTCATGTGCGGCTCAGGGGTCCTGTGGATGGGGTCGGCCTCCTGTGTCTCGCTGGTTGTCTTGTACAGGGGGGTTCATGTGCGGCTCAGGGGTCCTGTGGATGGGGTCGGCCTCCTGTGTCTCGCCGGTTGTCTTGTACAGGGGGGTTCATGTGCGGCTCAGGGGTCCTGTGGATGGGGTCGGCCTCCTGTGTCTGGCTGGTTGTCTTGTAGAGGGGGTTCATGTGCCGCTCAGGGGTCCTGTGGATGGGGTCGGCCTCCTGTGTCTGGCCGGTTGTCTTGTAGAGGGGGTTCATGTGCGGCTCAGGGGTCCTGTGGATGGGGTCGGCCTCCTGTGTCTGGCTGGTTGTCTTGTAGAGGGGGGTTCATGTGCGGCTCAGGGGTCCTGTGGATGGGGTCGGCCTCCTGTGTCTGGCTGGTTGTCTTGTACAGGGGGGGTTCATGTGCGGCTCAGGGGTCCTGTGGATGGGGTCGGCCTCCTGTGTCTGGCTGGTTGTCTTGTAGAGGGGGGTTCATGTGCGGCTCAGGGGTCCTGTGGATGGGGTCGGCCTCCTGTGTCTCGCTGGTTGTCTTGTACAGGGGGGTTCATGTGCCGCTCAGGGGTCCTGTGGATGGGGTCGGCCTCCTGTGTCTCGCTGGTTGTCTTGTACAGGGGGGTTCATGTGCCGCTCAGGGGTCCTGTGGATGGGGTCGGCCTCCTGTGTCTGGCCGGTTGTCTTGTAGAGGGGGGTTCATGTGCCGCTCAGGGGTCCTGTGGATGGGGTCGGCCTCCTGTGTCTCGCCGGTTGTCTTGTACAGGGGGGTTCATGTGCGGCTCAGGGGTCCTGTGGATGGGGTCGGCCTCCTGTGTCTGGCCGGTTGTCTTGTACAGGGGGGTTCATGTGCGGCTCAGGGGTCCTGTGGATGGGGTCGGCCTCCTGTGTCTCGCTGGTTGTCTTGTACAGGGGGGTTCATGTGCCGCTCAGGGGTCCTGTGGATGGGGTCGGCCTCCTGTGCCTCGCTGGTTGTCTTGTACAGGGGGGTTCATGTGCCGCTCAGGGGTCCTGTGGATGGGGTCGGCCTCCTGTGTCTGGCTGGTTGTCTTGTACAGGGGGGTTCATGTGCGGCTCAGGGGTCCTGTGGATGGGGTCGGCCTCCTGTGTCTGGCCGGTTGTCTTGTAGAGGGGGGTTCATGTGCGGCTCAGGGGTCCTGTGGATGGGGTCGGTCTCCTGTGTCTGGCTGGTTGTCTTGTAGAGGGGGGTTCATGTGCCGCTCAGGGGTCCTGTGGATGGGGTCGGCCTCCTGTGTCTCGCCGGTTGTCTTGTACAGGGGGGTTCATGTGCCGCTCAGGGGTCCTGTGGATGGGGTCGGCCTCCTGTGTCTCGCTGGTTGTCTTGTAGAGGGGGGTTCATGTGCGGCTCAGGGGTCCTGTGGATGGGGTCGGCCTCCTGTGTCTCGCCGGTTGTCTTGTAGAGGGGGGTTCATGTGCCGCTCAGGGGTCCTGTGGATGGGGTCGGCCTCCTGTGTCTCGCCGGTTGTCTTGTAGAGGGGGGTTCATGTGCCGCTCAGGGGTCCTGTGGATGGGGTCGGCCTCCTGTGTCTCGCCGGTTGTCTTGTACAGGGGGGTTCATGTGCCGCTCAGGGGTCCTGTGGATGGGGTCGGCCTCCTGTGTCTCGCCGGTTGTCTTGTACAGGGGGGTTCATGTGCCGCTCAGGGGTCCTGTGGATGGGGTCGGCCTCCTGTGTCTCGCTGGTTGTCTTGTACAGGGGGGTTCATGTGCCGCTCAGGGGTCCTGTGGATGTGTCTGGCTGGTTGTCTTGTAGAGGGGGGTTCATGTGCCGCTCAGGGGTCCTGTGGATGGGGTCGGCCTCCTGTGTCTGGCTGGTTGTCTTGTAGAGGGGGGTTCATGTGCGGCTCAGGGGTCCTGTGGATGGGGTCGGCCTCCTGTGTCTGGCTGGTTGTCTTGTAGAGGGGGGTTCATGTGCGGCTCAGGGGTCCTGTGGATGGGGTCGGCCTCCTGTGTCTGGCCGGTTGTCTTGTAGAGGGGGGTTCATGTGCGGCTCAGGGGTCCTGTGGATGGGGTCGGCCTCCTGTGTCTCGCCGGTTGTCTTGTAGAGGGGGGTTCATGTGCGGCTCAGGGGTCCTGTGGATGTGTCTCGCCGGTTGTCTTGTAGAGGGGGGTTCATGTGCGGCTCAGGGGTCCTGTGGATGGGGTCGGCCTCCTGTGTCTCGCCGGTTGTCTTGTAGAGGGGGGTTCATGTGCCGCTCAGGGGTCCTGTGGATGTGTCTGGCTGGTTGTCTTGTAGAGGGGGGTTCATGTGCCGCTCAGGGGTCCTGTGGATGTGTCTGGCCGGTTGTCTTGTAGAGGGGGGTTCATGTGCCGCTCAGGGGTCCTGTGGATGGGGTCGGCCTCCTGTGTCTCGCCGGTTGTCTTGTAGAGGGGGGTTCATGTGCGGCTCAGGGGTCCTGTGGATGTGTCTCGCCGGTTGTCTTGTAGAGGGGGGTTCATGTGCCGCTCAGGGGTCCTGTGGATGGGGTCGGCCTCCTGTGTCTCGCCGGTTGTCTTGTAGAGGGGGGTTCATGTGCGGCTCAGGGGTCCTGTGGATGTGTCTCGCCGGTTGTCTTGTAGAGGGGGGTTCATGTGCGGCTCAGGGGTCCTGTGGATGGGGTCGGCCTCCTGTGTCTCGCCGGTTGTCTTGTACAGGGGGGTTCATGTGCCGCTCAGGGGTCCTGTGGATGTGTCTGGCCGGTTGTCTTGTAGAGGGGGGTTCATGTGCCGCTCAGGGGTCCTGTGGATGGGGTCGGCCTCCTGTGTCTGGCCGGTTGTCTTGTACAGGGGGGTTCATGTGCCGCTCAGGGGTCCTGTGGATGGGGTCGGCCTCCTGTGTCTCGCTGGTTGTCTTGTAGAGGGGGGTTCATGTGCCGCTCAGGGGTCCTGTGGATGTGTCTGGCCGGTTGTCTTGTAGAGGGGTGTTCATGTGCGGCTCAGGGGTCCTGTGGATGTGTATCGCTGGTTGTCTTGTACAGGGGGGTTCATGTGCGGCTCAGGGGTCCTGTGGATGTGTCTCGCTGGTTGTCTTGTACAGGGGGGTTCATGTGCGGCTCAGGGGTCCTGTGGATGGGGTCGGCCTCCTGTGTCTCGCTGGTTGTCTTGTACAGGGGGGTTCATGTGCGGCTCAGGGGTCCTGTGGATGTGTCTCGCTGGTTGTCTTGTACAGGGGGGTTCATGTGCGGCTCAGGGGTCCTGTGGATGGGGTCGGCCTCCTGTGTCTCGCTGGTTGTCTTGTACAGGGGGGTTCATGTCTGGCTCTGCATCTGACACACACTCTCATCCATGTTGCAGAGTGCCAGGAGGTCCATGTCTGTGGCCTGGTGTGGGAAGGCGCTGCCATCCTGGGATGGACCATAGGATCTCTGCTATGTCAGGAGTGGATTCAAATTCTGACGGGCCTGTGAAACTTCCTTGTGCATCCTGCAGCAAGACAGATTCCCACCCTGGCACCAAGGAGAAAGCCCCCGACAACCCCCCAGGAAGCCAGACCCAGCAGTTCTCTGTCACCCAGACAGACTTCTCAGAGGGGAACGTAAAGCTCAAGATCGGCCTCCAGGCCAAAAGGACTAAAAAGCCACCCAAGAACCTGGAGAACTATGTCTGCCGCCCGGCTATAAGGACTAGCATCCGTCACACGCGCAAGCTAGCCCCCCGCAAGAAAATGGACGAGGACAAGGTGAGGGGCTCAAATCATACTCTATAACCCTACATGACAGAACAGGTCACTTAGGAAGGTTATACCTGTGTACTGCTGAAAGGATTCCCTGTGCTATGTAAGAGCAGTATATTATATCCCAGTGTGACCCCAAGTGTGACAGTATAGACTCCATAGTGTGACATATCTTACAGTATAGACTCCATAGTGTGACATATCTTACAGTATAGACTCCATAGTGTGACATATCTTACAGTATAGACTCCATAGTGTGACATATCTTACAGTATAGACTCCATAGTGTGACATATCTTACAGTATTCACTCCATAGTCTGACCCCTCTTATAGTATACACTCCATAGTCTGACCCCTCTTATAGTATACACTCCATAGTCTGACCCCTCTTATAGTATACACTCCATAGTGTCACCCCTCTTATAGTATACACTCCATAGTGTCACCCCCTCTTATAGTATACACTCCATAGTGTCACCCCCTCTTATAGTATACACTCCATAGTCTGACCCCTCTTATAGTATACACTCCATAGTCTGACCCCTCTTATAGTATACACTCCATAGTGTCACCCCTCTTATAGTATACACTCCATAGTGTCACCCCCTCTTATAGTATACACTCCATAGTGTCACCCCTCTTATAGTATACACTCCATAGTGTCACCCCTCTTATAGTATACACTCCATAGTGTCACCCTCTTATAGTATACACTCCATAGTGTCACCCCTCTTATAGTATACACTCCATAGTGTCACCCCCTCTTATAGTATACACTCCATAGTGTCACCCCCTCTTATAGTATACACTCCATAGTGTCACCCCCTCTTATAGTATACACTCCATAGTGTCACCCCCTCTTATAGTATACACTCCATAGTGTCACCCCTCTTATAGTATACACTCCATAGTCTGACCCCTCTTATAGTATACACTCCATAGTCTGACCCCTCTTATAGTATACACTCCATAGTGTCACCCCCTCTTATAGTATACACTCCATAGTGTCACCCCCTCTTATAGTATACACTCCATAGTGTCACCCCCTCTTATAGTATACACTCCATAGTGTCACGCCCTCTTATAGTATACACTCCATAGTGTCACCCCCTCTTATAGTATACACTCCATAGTGTCACCCCCTCTTATAGTATACACTCCATAGTGTCACCCCTCTTATAGTATACACTCCATAGTGTCACCCCCTCTTATAGTATACACTCCATAGTGTCACCCCTCTTATAGTATACAGTGTCACCCCTCTTATAGTATACACTCCATAGTGTCACCCCCTCTTATAGTATACACTCCATAGTGTCACCCCCTCTTATAGTATACACTCCATAGTGTCACCCCCTCTTATAGTATACACTCCATAGTGTCACCCCCTCTTATAGTATACACTCCATAGTGTCACCCCCTCTTATAGTATACACTCCATAGTGTCACCCCCTCTTATAGTATACACTCCATAGTGTCACCCCCTCTTATAGTATACACTCCATAGTGTCACCCCCTCTTATAGTATACACTCCATAGTGTCACCCCCTCTTATAGTATACACTCCATAGTGTCACCCCCTCTTATAGTATACACTCCATAGTGTCACCCCCTCTTATAGTATACACTCCATAGTGTCACCCCCTCTTATAGTATACACTCCATAGTGTCACCCCCTCTTATAGTATACACTCCATAGTGTCACCCCCTCTTATAGTATACACTCCATAGTGTCACCCCCTCTTATAGTATACACTCCATAGTGTCACCCCCTCTTATAGTATACACTCCATAGTGTCACCCCTTTTATAGTATACACTCCATAGTATGACCCCTCTTACAGTATACACTCCATAGTGTCACCCCCTCTTACAGTATACACTCCATAGTGTCACGCCCTCTTATAGTATACACTCCATAGTGTCACCCCCTCTTATAGTATACACTCCATAGTGTCACCCCTCTTATAGTATACACTCCATAGTCTGACCCCTCTTATAGTATACACTCCATAGTGTCACCCCTCTTATAGTATACACTCCATAGTGTCACCCCCTCTTATAGTATACACTCCATAGTGTCACCCCCTCTTATAGTATACACTCCATAGTGTCACCCCCTCTTATAGTATACACTCCATAGTGTCACCCCCTCTTATAGTATACACTCCATAGTGTCACCCCCTCTTATAGTATACACTCCATAGTGTCACCCCCTCTTATAGTATACACTCCATAGTGTCACCCCCTCTTATAGTATACACTCCATAGTGTCACCCCCTCTTATAGTATACACTCCATAGTGTCACCCCCTCTTATAGTATACACTCCATAGTGTCACCCCTCTTATAGTATACACTCCATAGTGTCACCCCTCTTATAGTATACACTCCATAGTGTCACCCCTCTTATAGTATACACTCCATAGTGTCACCCCTCTTATAGTATACACTCCATAGTGTCACCCCTCTTATAGTATACACTCCATAGTGTCACCCCTCTTATAGTATACACTCCATAGTGTCACCCCTCTTATAGTATACACTCCATAGTGTCACCCCTCTTATAGTATACACTCCATAGTGTCACCCCTCTTATAGTATACACTCCATAGTGTCACCCCTTTTATAGTATACACATCATAGTGTCACCCCTCTTATAGTATACACTCCATAGTGTCACCCCCTCTTATAGTATACACTCCATAGTGTCACCCCCTCTTATAGTATACACTCCATAGTGTCACCCCCTCTTATAGTATACACTCCATAGTGTCACCCCTCTTATAGTATACACTCCATAGTGTCACCCCCTCTTATAGTATACACTCCATAGTCTGACCCCTCTTACAGTATACACTCCATAGTGTCACCCCCTCTTATAGTATACACTCTATAGTGTCACCCCCTCTTATAGTATACACTCCATAGTGTCACCCCCTCTTATAGTATACACTCCATAGTGTCACCCCTCTTATAGTATAAACTCCATAGTGTCACCCCCTCTAATTGTATAGACTGTACATGTGGAGGTTGCGCACTGTGTGTGCTATGTGGGGGTTGCATGTTGTGCGTGGCGGTTTCGTGGTTGTGTGTGTGTGGTGTGACAGTTGCATGTTATGTGCGTGGTGTGGGTCTTGCGCGTTGTGTGCACGGTGTGGCGGCTGTGTGTTGTGTAGGGGTTGCGTCTTTTTTGCGCCGTGTGGGCGTTGCGTGTTGTGTTTGCGGTGTGGGGGTTGCGTCTTGTGTGGGGGTGGTCATAGCACCTTCTTACCCACCCCCACCTGTGTATGTGTTACTCCCCTTCCTCAGAGCTTGGTATATAGGAAGTTTATCATATACATTTTCTGGTCTTTCCTCTTCTATAATCGTGATGTGGGTGTGGGGGATCGCTCTGGAGGTCTCGTGTGTTATTTGCGATGGCTCCTGATGTTGCTGCATGCAGACGTGCCGGATGTTTAGTTATGATGAAGACATTTTAGCATTAGCTCGTATCTTGATGCAGCTTTTCATGGTTGCCATAGTGACAGGCTGACCTAATTTGCTGGATACAGGCAGCAAGGACCGAGGTGATGAGTACAGGGTTAATACACCCCGAACAGCATACATCATCCATGTATTATACTGTGTAAAGTGTGCGGGGTGTATGGTCCCTCCTGTAGTATAGGACATGTATGATGTATAGTGTGCGGGGTGTATGATCCCTCCTGTAGTATAGGACATGTATGATGTATAGTGTGCGGGGTGTATGGTCCCCCCTGTAGTATAGGACATGTATGATGTATAGTGTGCGGGGTGTATGGTCCCCCCTGTAGTATAGGACATGTATGATGTACAGTGTGCGGGGTGTATGGTCCCCCCTGTAGTATAGGACATGTATGATGTATAGTGTGCGGGGTGTATGGTCCCCCCTGTAGTAAAGGACATGTATGATGTATAGTGTGCGGGGTGTATGGTCCCCCCTGTAGTATAGGACATGTATGATGTATAGTGTGCGGGGTGTATGACCCCTCCTGTAGTATAGGACATGTATGATGTATAGTGTGCGGGGTGTATGATCCCTCCTGTAGTATAGGACATGTATGATGTATAGTGTGCGGGGTGTATGATCCCTCCTGTAGTATAGGACATGTATGATGTATAGTGTGCGGGGTGTATGATCTCTCCTTTAGTATAGGACATGTATGATGTATAGTGTGCGGGGTGTATGGTCCCTCCTGTAGTTTAGGACATGTATGATGTATAGTGTGCGGGGTGTATGATCCCCCCTGTAGTATAGGACATGTATGATGTATAGTGTGCGGGGTGTATGGTCTCTCCTGTAGTATAGGACATGTATGATGTATAGTGTGCGGGGTGTATGGTCCCCCCCTGTAGTATAGGACATGTATGATGTATAGTGTGCGGGGTGTATGACCCCTCCTGTAGTATAGGACATGTATGATGTATAGTGTGCGGGGTGTATGGTCCCTCCTGTAGTATAGGACATTTATGTTGTATAGTGTGCGGGGTGTATGGTCCCTCCTGTAGTATAGGACATATATGATGTATAGTGTGCGGGGTGTATGATCCCTCCTGTAGTATAGGACATGTATGATGTATAGTGTGCGGGGTGTATGGTCCCCCCTGTAGTATAGGACATGTATGATGTATAGTGTGCGGGGTGTATGGTCCCCCCTGTAGTATAGGACATGTATGATGTATAGTGTGCGGGGTGTATGATCTCTCCTGTAGTATAGGACATGTATGATGTATAGTGTGCGGGGTGTATGCTCCCCCCTGTAGTATAGGACATGTATGATGTATAGTGTGCGGGGTGTATGGTCCCTCCTGTAGTATAGGACATGTATGATGTATAGTGTGCGGGGTGTATGGTCCCTCCTGTAGTATAGGACATGTATGATGTATAGTGTGCGGGGTGTATGGTCCCTCCTGTAGTACAGGACATGTATGATGTATAGTGTGCGGGGTGTATGGTCCCTCCTGTAGTATAGGACATGTATGATGTATAGTGTGCGGGGTGTATGGTCCCTCCTGTAGTATAGGACATGTATGATGTATAGTGTGCGGGTGTATGATCCCTCCTGTAGTATAGGACATGTATGATGTATAGTGTGCGGGGTGTATGGTCCCCCCTGTAGTATAGGACATGTATGATGTATAGTGTGCGGGGTGTATGGTCCCTCCTGTAGTATAGGACATGTATGATGTATAGTGTGCGGGGTGTATGGTCCCCTTTGTAGTATAGGACATGTATGATGTATAGTGTGCGGGGTGTATGACCCCTCCTGTAGTATAGGACATGTATGATGTATAGTGTGCGGGGTGTATGATCTCCCCTGTAGTATAGGACATGTATGATGTACAGTGTGCAGTGTGTATGGTCCCCCCTGTAGTATAGGACATGTATGATGTATAGTGTGCGGGGTGTATGGTCCCCCCTGTAGTATAGGACATGTATGATGTATAGTTTGCGGGGTGTATGATCTCTCCTGTAGTATAGGACATGTATGATGTATAGTGTGCGGGGTGTATGGTCCCTCCTGTAGTATAGGACATATATGTTGTATAGTGTGCGGGGTGTATGATCCCTCCTGTAGTATAGGACATGTATGATGTATAGTGTGCGGGGTGTATGGTCCCCCCTGTAGTATAGGACATGTATGATGTATAGTGTGCGGGGTGTATGATCTCTCCTGTAGTATAGGACATGTATGATGTATAGTGTGCGGGGTGTATGATCCCTCCTGTAGTATAGGACATGTATGATGTATAGTGTGCGGGGTGTATGGTCCCCCCTGTAGTATAGGACATGTATGATGTATAGTGTGCGGGGTGTATGGTCCCTCCTGTAGTATAGGACATATATGTTGTATAGTGTGCGGGGTGTATGATCTCTCCTGTAGTATAGGACATGTATGATGTAAAGTGTGCGGGGTGTATGATCTCTCCTGTAGTATAGGACATGTATGATGTATAGTGTGCGGGGTGTATGATCTCTCCTGTAGTATAGGACATGTATGATGTATAGTGTGCGGGGTGTATGATCCCTCCTGTAGTATAGGACATGTATGATGTATAGTGTGCGGGGTGTATGATCTCTCCTGTAGTATAGGACATGTATGATGTATAGTGTGCGGGGTGTATGATCTCTCCTGTAGTATAGGACATGTATGATGTATAGTGTGCGGGGTGTATGGTCCCCCCTGTAGTATAGGACATGTATGATGTATAGTGTGCGGGGTGTATGATCCCTCCTGTAGTATAGGACATGTATGATGTATAGTGTGCGGGGTGTATGGTCCCCCCTGTAGTATAGGACATGTATGATGTATAGTGTGCGGGGTGTATGGTCCCCCCTGTAGTATAGGACATGTATGATGTATAGTGTGCGGGGTGTATGATCTCTCCTGTAGTATAGGACATGTATGATGTATAGTGTGCGGGGTGTATGATCTCTCCTGTAGTATAGGACATGTATGATGTATAGTGTGCGGGGTGTATGATCTCTCCTGTAGTATAGGACATGTATGATGTATAGTGTGCGGGGTGTATGATCCCCCCTGTAGTATAGGACATGTATGATGTATAGTGTGCGGGGTGTATGGTCCCTCCTGTAGTACAGGACATGTATGATGTATAGTGTGCGGGGTGTATGATCCCTCTTGTAGTATAGGACATGTATGATGTATAGTGTGCGGGGTGTATGGTCCCTCCTGTAGTACAGGACATGTATGATGTATAGTGTGCGGGGTGTATGGTCCCTCCTGTAGTATAGGACATGTATGATGTATAGTGTGCGGGGTGTATGATCTCCCCTGTAGTATAGGACATGTATGATGTATAGTGTGCGGGGTGTATGGTCCCTCCTGTAGTATAGGACATGTATGATGTATAGTGTGCGGGGTGTATGATCCCTCCTGTAGTATAGGACATGTATGATGTATAGTGTGCGGGGTGTATGATCCCTCCTGTAGTATAGGACATGTATGATGTATAGTGTGCGGGTGTATGATCTCTCCTGTAGTATAGGACATGTATGATGGATAGTGTGCGGGGTGTATGGTCCCTCCTGTAGTATAGGACATGTATGATGTATAGTGTGCGGGGTGTATGATCTCTCCTGTAGTATAGGACATGTATGATGTATAGTGTGCGGGGTGTATGCTACCCCCTGTAGTATAGGACATGTATGATGTATAGTGTGCGGGGTGTATGATCTCTCCTGTAGTATAGGACATGTATATTGTATAGTGTGCGGGGTGTATGATCCCTCCTGTAGTATAGGACATGTATGATGTATAGTGTGCGGGGTGTATGATCTCTCCTGTAGTATAGGACATGTATGATGTATAGTGTGCGGGGTGTATGATCTCTCCTGTAGTATAGGACATGTATGATGTATAGTATGCGGGGTGTATGGTCCCTCCTGTAGTATAGGACATGTATGATGTATAGTGTGCGGGGTGTATGATCTCTCCTGTAGTATAGGACATGTATGATGTATAGTGTGCGGGGTGTATGGTCCCTCCTGTAGTATAGGACATGTATGATGTATAGTGTGCGGGGTGTATGGTCCCCCCTGTAGTATAGGACATGTATGATGTATAGTGTGCGGGGTGTATGATCTCTCCTGTAGTATAGGACATGTATGATGTATAGTGTGCGGGGTGTATGATCTCCCCTGTAGTATAGGACATGTATGATGTATAGTGTGCGGGGTGTATGATCTCCCCTGTAGTATAGGACATGTATGATGTATAGTGTGCGGGGTGTATGATCTCCCCTGTAGTATAGGACATGTATGATGTATAGTGTGCGGGGTGTATGATCTCCCCTGTAGTATAGGACATGTATGATGTATAGTGTGCGGGGGGTGTATGGTCCCCCCTGTAGTATAGGACATGTATGATGTATAGTGTGCGGGGTGTATGATCTCTCCTGTAGTATAGGACATGTATGATGTATAGTGTGCGGGGTGTATGGTCCCCCCCTGTAGTATAGGACATGTATGATGTATAGTGTGCGGGGTGTATGATCTCTCCTGTAGTATAGGACATGTATGATGTATAGTGTGCGGGGTGTATGATCTCTCCTGTAGTATAGGACATGTATGATGTATAGTGTGCGGGGTGTATGGTCCCCCCTGTAGTATAGGACATGTATGATGTATAGTGTGCGGGGTGTATGATCTCTCCTGTAGTATAGGACATGTATGATGTATAGTGTGCGGGGTGTATGATCCCTCCTGTAGTATAGGACATGTATGATGTATAGTGTGCGGGGTGTATGGTCCCCCCTGTAGTATAGGACATGTATGATGTATAGTGTGCGGGGTGTATGATCCCTCCTGTAGTATAGGACATGTATGATGTATAGTGTGCGGGGTGTATGGTCCCTCCTGTAGTATAGGACATGTATGATGTATAGTGTGCGGGGTGTATGATCTCTCCTGTAGTATAGGACATGTATGATGTATAGTGTGCGGGGTGTATGGTCCCCCCTGTAGTATAGGACATGTATGATGTATGATGTATAGTGTGCGGGTGTATGATCTCTCCTGTAGTATAGGACATGTATGATGTATAGTGTGCGGGGTGTATGGTCCCCCCTGTAGTATAGGACATGTATGATGTATAGTGTGCGGGGTGTATGGTCCCCCCTGTAGTATAGGACATGTATGATGTATGATGTATAGTGTGCGGGGTGTATGATCTCTCCTGTAGTATAGGACATGTATGATGGATAGTGTGCGGGGTGTATGGTCCCTCCTGTAGTATAGGACATGTATGATGTATAGTGTGCGGGGTGTATGATCTCCCCTGTAGTATAGGACATGTATGATGTATAGTGTGCGGGGTGTATGATCTCCCCTGTAGTATAGGACATGTATGATGTATAGTGTGCGGGGTGTATGGTCCCCCCTGTAGTATAGGACATGTATGATGTATATTGTGCGGGTGTATGATCTCTCCTGTAGTATAGGACATGTATGATGTATAGTGTGCGGGGTGTATGATCCCTCCTGTAGTATAGGACATGTATGATGTATAGTGTGCGGGGTGTATGATCTCTCCTGTAGTATAGGACATGTATGATGTATAGTGTGCGGGGTGTATGGTCCCTCCTGTAGTATAGGACATGTATGATGTATAGTGTGCGGGGTGTATGATCTCTCCTGTAGTATAGGACATGTATGATGTATAGTGTGCGGGGTGTATGATCTCTCCTGTAGTATAGGACATGTATGATGTATAGTGTGCGGGGTGTATGGTCCCTCCTGTAGTATAGGACATGTATGATGTATAGTGTGCGGGGTGTATGATCTCTCCTGTAGTATAGGACATGTATGATGTATAGTGTGCGGGGTGTATGATCCCTCCTGTAGTATAGGACATGTATGATGTATAGTGTGCGGGGTGTATGGTCCCCCCTGTAGTATAGGACATGTA
The DNA here is from genome assembly GCF_040894005.1 of Engystomops pustulosus. Lineage (NCBI taxonomy): Eukaryota > Metazoa > Chordata > Amphibia > Anura > Leptodactylidae > Engystomops > Engystomops pustulosus. The sequence continues at coordinate 135,988 of NW_027284984.1, forward strand.
TGATGTATAGTGTGCGGGGTGTATGATCTCTCCTGTAGTATAGGACATGTATGATGTATAGTGTGCGGGGTGTATGATCCCTCCTGTAGTATAGGACATGTATGATGTATAGTGTGCGGGGTGTATGGTCCCTCCTGTAGTATAGGACATGTATGATGTATAGTGTGCGGGGTGTATGATCTCTCCTGTAGTATAGGACATATATGATGTATAGTGTGCGGGGTGTATGATCCCTCCTGTAGTATAGGACATGTATGATGTATAGTGTGCGGGGTGTATGATCCCTCCTGTAGTATAGGACATGTATGATGTATAGTGTGCGGGGTGTATGATCCCTCCTGTAGTATAGGACATGTATGATGTATAGTGTGCCGGGTGTATGGTCCCCCCTGTAGTATAGGACATGTATGATGTATTGTGTGCGGGGTGTATGATCCCTCCTGTAGTATAGGACATGTATGATGTATTGTGTGCGGGGTGTATGATCCCTCCTGTAGTATAGGACATGTATGATGTATAGTGTGCGGGGTGTATGGTCCCCCCTGTAGTTTAGGACATGTATGATGTATAGTGTGCGAGGTGTATGGTCCCCCCTGTAGTATAGGACATGTATGATGTATAGTGTGCGGGGTGTATGATCCCTCCTGTAGTATAGGACATGTATGATGTATAGTGTGCGGGGTGTATGATCTCTCCTGTAGTATAGGACATGTATGATGTATAGTGTGCGGGGTGTATGGTCCCTCCTGTAGTACAGGACATGTATGATGTGTAGTGTGCGGGGTGTATGATCTCTCCTGTAGTATAGGACATGTATGATGTGTAGTGTGCGGGGTGTATGATCTCTCCTGTAGTATAGGACATGTATGATGTATAGTGTGCGGGGTGTATGGTCCCTCCTTTAGTATAGGACATGTATGATGTATAGTGTGTGGGGTGTATGATCTCTCCTGTAGTATAGGACATGTATGATGTATAGTGTGCGGGTGTATGATCTCTCCTGTAGTATAGGACATGTATGATGTATAGTGTGCGGGGTGTATGATCTCTCCTGTAGTATAGGACATGTATGATGTATGATGTATAGTGTGCGGGGTGTATGATCTCCCCTGTAGTATAGGACATGTATGATGTATGGTGTGCGGGGTGTATGATCCCTCCTGTAGTATAGGACATGTATGATGTATAGTGTGCGGGGTGTATGGTCCCCCCTGTAGTTTAGGACATGTATGATGTATAGTGTGCGAGGTGTATGGTCCCCCCTGTAGTATAGGACATGTATGATGTATAGTGTGCGGGGTGTATGATCCCTCCTGTAGTATAGGACATGTATGATGTATAGTGTGCGGGGTGTATGATCCCTCCTGTAGTATAGGACATGTATGATGTATAGTGTGCGGGGTGTATGGTCCCTCCTGTAGTACAGGACATGTATGATGTATAGTGTGCGGGGTGTATGATCCCTCCTGTAGTATAGGACATGTATGATGTATAGTGTGCGGGGTGTATGGTCTCTCCTGTAGTATAGGACATGTATGATGTATAGTGTGCGGGGTGTATGATCTCCCCTGTAGTTTAGGACATGTATGATGTATAGTGTGCGGGGTGTATGATCTCTCCTGTAGTATAGGACATGTATGATGTATAGTGTGCGGGGTGTATGATCTCTCCTGTAGTATAGGACATGTATGATGTATAGTGTGCGGGGTGTATGATCCCTCCTGTAGTACAGGACATGTATGATGTATAGTGTGCGGGGTGTATGATCTCCCCTGTAGTATAGGACATGTATGATGTATAGTGTGCGGGGTGTATGATCTCTCCTGTAGTACAGGACATGTATGATGTATAGTGTGCGGGGTGTATGGTCCCCCCTGTAGTTTAGGACATGTATGATGTATAGTGTGCGGGGTGTATGATCTCCCCTGTAGTATAGGACATGTATGATGTATAGTGTGCGGGGTGTATGGTCCCTCCTGTAGTATAGGACATGTATGATGTATAGTGTGCGGGGTGTATGATCCCTCCTGTAGTATAGGACATGTATGATGTATAGTGTGCGGGGTGTATGATCTCTCCTGTAGTATAGGACATGTATGATGTATTGTGTGCGGGTGTATGGTCCCTCCTGTAGTATAGGACATGTATGATGTATTGTGTGCGGGGTGTATGATCTCTCCTGTAGTATAGGACATGTATGATGTATAGTGTGCGGGGTGTATGATCTCTCCTGTAGTATAGGACATGTATGATGTATAGTGTGCGGGGTGTATGATCCCTCCTGTAGTATAGGACATGTATGATGTATAGTGTGCGGGGTGTATGATCTCTCCTGTAGTATAGGACATGTATGATGTATAGTGTGCGGGGTGTATGATCCCTCCTGTAGTATAGGACATGTATGATGTATAGTGTGCGGGGTGTATGATCTCTCCTGTAGTATAGGACATGTATGATGTATAGTGTGCGGGGTGTATGGTCCCTCCTGTAGTATAGGACATGTATGATGTATAGTGTGCGGGGTGTATGATCTCTCCTGTAGTATAGGACATGTATGATGTATAGTGTGCGGGGTGTATGATCTCTCCTGTAGTATAGGACATGTATGATGTATAGTGTGCGAGGTGTATGATCTCTCCTGTAGTATAGGACATGTATGATGTATAGTGTGCGGGGTGTATGATCTCTCCTGTAGTATAGGACATGTATGATGTATAGTGTGCGGGGTGTATGATCTCCCCTGTAGTATAGGACATGTATGATGTATAGTGTGCGGGGTGTATGATCTCCCCTGTAGTATAGGACATGTATGATGTATAGTGTGCGGGGGGTGTATGGTCCCCCCTGTAGTATAGGACATGTATGATGTATAGTGTGCGGGGTGTATGATCTCTCCTGTAGTATAGGACATGTATGATGTATAGTGTGCGGGGTGTATGATCTCTCCTGTAGTATAGGACATGTATGATGTATAGTGTGCGGGGTGTATGATCTCTCCTGTAGTATAGGACATGTATGATGTATAGTGTGCGAGGTGTATGGTCCCCCCTGTAGTATAGGACATGTATGATGTATAGTGTGCGGGGTGTATGATCTCTCCTGTAGTATAGGACATGTATGATGTATAGTGTGCGGGGTGTATGATCCCTCCTGTAGTATAGGACATGTATGATGTATAGTGTGCGGGGTGTATGGTCCCCCCTGTAGTATAGGACATGTATGATGTATAGTGTGCGGGGTGTATGATCCCTCCTGTAGTATAGGACATGTATGATGTATAGTGTGCGGGGTGTATGGTCCCTCCTGTAGTATAGGACATGTATGATGTATAGTGTGCGGGGTGTATGATCTCTCCTGTAGTATAGGACATGTATGATGTATAGTGTGCGGGGTGTATGGTCCCCCCTGTAGTATAGGACATGTATGATGTATGATGTATAGTGTGCGGGTGTATGATCTCTCCTGTAGTATAGGACATGTATGATGTATAGTGTGCGGGGTGTATGATCTCCCCTGTAGTATAGGACATGTATGATGTATAGTGTGCGGGGTGTATGATCTCCCCTGTAGTATAGGACATGTATGATGTATAGTGTGCGGGGTGTATGATCTCCCCTGTAGTATAGGACATGTATGATGTATAGTGTGCGGGGTGTATGGTCCCCCCTGTAGTATAGGACATGTATGATGTATATTGTGCGGGTGTATGATCTCTCCTGTAGTATAGGACATGTATGATGTATAGTGTGCGGGGTGTATGATCTCTCCTGTAGTATAGGACATGTATGATGTATAGTGTGCGGGGTGTATGATCCCTCCTGTAGTATAGGACATGTATGATGTATAGTGTGCGGGGTGTATGATCTCTCCTGTAGTATAGGACATGTATGATGTATAGTGTGCGGGGTGTATGGTCCCTCCTGTAGTATAGGACATGTATGATGTATAGTGTGCGGGGTGTATGATCTCTCCTGTAGTATAGGACATGTATGATGTATAGTGTGCGGGGTGTATGGTCCCTCCTGTAGTATAGGACATGTATGATGTATAGTGTGCGGGGTGTATGATCTCTCCTGTAGTATAGGACATGTATGATGTATAGTGTGCGGGGTGTATGATCCCTCCTGTAGTATAGGACATGTATGATGTATAGTGTGCGGGGTGTATGGTCCCCCCTGTAGTATAGGACATGTATGATGTATAGTGTGCGGGGTGTATGATCTCTCCTGTAGTATAGGACATGTATGATGTATAGTGTGCGGGGTGTATGATCCCTCCTGTAGTATAGGACATGTATGATGTATAGTGTGCGGGGTGTATGGTCCCTCCTGTAGTATAGGACGTGTATGATGTATAGTGTGCGGGGTGTATGGTCCCTCCTGTAGTATAGGACATGTATGATGTATAGTGTGCGGGGTGTATGGTCCCCCCCTGTAGTATAGGACATGTATGATGTATAGTGTGCGGGTGTATGATCTCTCCTGTAGTATAGGACATGTATGATGTATAGTGTGCGGGGTGTATGATCCCTCCTGTAGTATAGGACATGTATGATGTATAGTGTGCGGGGTGTATGATCTCTCCTGTAGTATAGGACATATATGATGTATAGTGTGCGGGGTGTATGATCCCTCCTGTAGTATAGGACATGTATGATGTATAGTGTGCGGGGTGTATGATCCCTCCTGTAGTATAGGACATGTATGATGTATAGTGTGCCGGGTGTATGGTCCCCCCTGTAGTATAGGACATGTATGATGTATTGTGTGCGGGGTGTATGATCCCTCCTGTAGTATAGGACATGTATGATGTATTGTGTGCGGGGTGTATGATCCCTCCTGTAGTATAGGACATGTATGATGTATAGTGTGCGGGGTGTATGGTCCCCCCTGTAGTTTAGGACATGTATGATGTATAGTGTGCGAGGTGTATGGTCCCCCCTGTAGTATAGGACATGTATGATGTATAGTGTGCGGGGTGTATGATCCCTCCTGTAGTATAGGACATGTATGATGTATAGTGTGCGGGGTGTATGATCTCTCCTGTAGTATAGGACATGTATGATGTATAGTGTGCGGGGTGTATGGTCCCTCCTGTAGTACAGGACATGTATGATGTGTAGTGTGCGGGGTGTATGATCTCTCCTGTAGTATAGGACATGTATGATGTGTAGTGTGCGGGGTGTATGATCTCTCCTGTAGTATAGGACATGTATGATGTATAGTGTGCGGGGTGTATGGTCCCTCCTGTAGTATAGGACATGTATGATGTATAGTGTGTGGGGTGTATGATCTCTCCTGTAGTATAGGACATGTATGATGTATAGTGTGCGGGTGTATGATCTCTCCTGTAGTATAGGACATGTATGATGTATAGTGTGCGGGGTGTATGATCTCTCCTGTAGTATAGGACATGTATGATGTATGATGTATAGTGTGCGGGGTGTATGATCTCCCCTGTAGTATAGGACATGTATGATGTATGGTGTGCGGGGTGTATGATCCCTCCTGTAGTATAGGACATGTATGATGTATAGTGTGCGGGGTGTATGGTCCCCCCTGTAGTTTAGGACATGTATGATGTATAGTGTGCGAGGTGTATGGTCCCCCCTGTAGTATAGGACATGTATGATGTATAGTGTGCGGGGTGTATGATCTCTCCTGTAGTATAGGACATGTATGATGGATAGTGTGCGGGGTGTATGATCTCTCCTGTAGTATAGGACATGTATGATGTATAGTGTGCGGGGTGTATGATCCCTCCTGTAGTATAGGACATGTATGATGTATAGTGTGCGGGGTGTATGATCCCTCCTGTAGTATAGGACATGTATGATGTATAGTGTGCGGGGTGTATGGTCCCTCCTGTAGTACAGGACATGTATGATGTATAGTGTGCGGGGTGTATGATCCCTCCTGTAGTATAGGACATGTATGATGTATAGTGTGCGGGGTGTATGGTCTCTCCTGTAGTATAGGACATGTATGATGTATAGTGTGCGGGGTGTATGATCTCCCCTGTAGTTTAGGACATGTATGATGTATAGTGTGCGGGGTGTATGATCTCTCCTGTAGTATAGGACATGTATGATGTATAGTGTGCGGGGTGTATGATCTCTCCTGTAGTATAGGACATGTATGATGTATAGTGTGCGGGGTGTATGATCCCTCCTGTAGTACAGGACATGTATGATGTATAGTGTGCGGGGTGTATGATCTCCCCTGTAGTATAGGACATGTATGATGTATAGTGTGCGGGGTGTATGATCTCTCCTGTAGTACAGGACATGTATGATGTATAGTGTGCGGGGTGTATGGTCCCCCCTGTAGTATAGGACATGTATGATGTATAGTGTGCGGGGTGTATGATCTCCCCTGTAGTATAGGACATGTATGATGTATAGTGTGCGGGGTGTATGGTCCCTCCTGTAGTATAGGACATGTATGATGTATAGTGTGCGGGGTGTATGATCCCTCCTGTAGTATAGGACATGTATGATGTATAGTGTGCGGGGTGTATGATCTCTCCTGTAGTATAGGACATGTATGATGTATTGTGTGCGGGTGTATGGTCCCTCCTGTAGTATAGGACATGTATGATGTATTGTGTGCGGGGTGTATGATCCCTCCTGTAGTATAGGACATGTATGATGTATAGTGTGCGGGGTGTATGATCTCTCCTGTAGTATAGGACATGTATGATGTATAGTGTGCGGGGTGTATGGTCCCTCCTGTAGTATAGGACATGTATGATGTATAGTGTGCGGGGTGTATGATCTCTCCTGTAGTATAGGACATGTATGATGTATAGTGTGCGGGGTGTATGATCTCTCCTGTAGTATAGGACATGTATGATGTATAGTGTGCGGGGTGTATGATCTCTCCTGTAGTATAGGACATGTATGATGTATAGTGTGCGGGGTGTATGATCTCTCCTGTAGTATAGGACATGTATGATGTATGATGTATAGTGTGCGGGGTGTATGATCTCCCCTGTAGTATAGGACATGTATGATGTATGGTGTGCGGGGTGTATGATCCCTCCTGTAGTATAGGACATGTATGATGTATAGTGTGCGGGGTGTATGGTCCCCCCTGTAGTATAGGACATGTATGATGTATAGTGTGCGGGGTGTATGGTCCCTCCTGTAGTATAGGACATGTATGATGTATGATGTATAGTGTGCGGGGTGTATGGTCCCCCCTGTAGTATAGGACATGTATGATGTATAGTGTGCGGGGTGTATGGTCCCTCCTGTAGTATAGGACATGTATGATGTATGATGTACAGTGTGCGGGGTGTATGGTCCCCCCTGTAGTATAGGACATGTATGATGTATAGTGTGCGGGGTGTATGGTCCCTCCTGTAGTATAGGACATGTATGATGTATAGTGTGCGGGGTGTATGGTCCCTCCTGTAGTATAGGACATGTATGATGTATAGTGTGCGGGGTGTATGATCTCTCCTGTAGTATAGGACATGTATGATGTATAGTGTGCGGGGTGTATGATCCCTCCTGTAGTATAGGACATGTATGATGTATAGTGTGCGGGGTGTATGATCCCTCCTGTAGTATAGGACATGTATGATGTATAGTGTGCGGGGTGTATGATCTCTCCTGTAGTATAGGACATATATGATGTATAGTGTGCGGGGTGTATGGTCCCTCCTGTAGTATAGGACATGTATGATGTATAGTGTGCGGGGTGTATGATCCCTCCTGTAGTATAGGACATGTATGATGTATAGTGTGCGGGGTGTATGATCTCCCCTGTAGTATAGGACATGTATGATGTATAGTGTGCGGGGTGTATGGTCCCTCCTGTAGTATAGGACATGTATGATGTATAGTGTGCGGGGTGTATGGTCCCCCCTGTAGTATAGGACATGTATGATGTATAGTGTGCGGGGTGTATGATCTCTCCTGTAGTATAGGACATGTATGATGTATAGTGTGCGGGTGTATGATCTCTCCTGTAGTATAGGACATGTATGATGTATGATGTGTAGTGTGTATGTTGCAGGTTACATAGGTAGGATCAGGATGTCGGGGGGTTGGTGGCGCTGGCTTTGTGCCCGGGGTCTCTGGCGCAGCAGTGTCTGTGCTGCAGGTTGTTCCTGATGATGGGCACAGCACCCGGCAGCAGCCACCATCAAAGGACAAAACTTTAAAACAACAGAATGATATAAACACAGACACTTCCCACTGGGCTCTGACTCATGTAGTTGTGTCATGATGGCTGAATGCTAGTAAGACCCTATAGGCAGCCCCTGGTTGCTGGCACACATAGGTGGCACACATAGGCACCGTTTGCACACACCTATCCCACACTTTATTTCATCCGGCGTTACCTTTTTATTTTCTAGGATCCTTCTAAATCAATGAAGATGTCTGGATACAACCACGTTCACAATGCCACCAAGGTCGAGCACTTAGCTGAACAGCCAGAGGAGGAGAAGAAATCCTCAACGAAAACACTTTCACCTTTGCACTCTGAAAAAACTGAGCACAACAAGGCACCAACTGCAGGAGCTGTCAGTAACAGAGACCCTGACTTAAAGGACAGGGTTGTGGTGAATGGCACAGCCAGCAGTGTTACTGAGAAGCTAGCCCAGCTTATAGCCACCTGCCCACCTTCCAAGTCTTCCAAAGTTAGAGCCAAAAAGCAGTCATTGTCCTCCTCGTCTCTGGGCGGCCAGGTCATCGACCAGCAGGTAACACCAGACACTGGGAATCCTCCTCCTGTAGCACCTGACGGCTCCTCTGATGACCATGACGCCAAGATCAGCCCAATGTTAGAGGTTACCAGTGTCCAGCCAACAAGGGAGAGCGTCCTGGAAAAGTTCTCCAACAGGAAAGAGGCACCTGGTGCGGAGAACGAGCGGACACCTGCCCCTCCAGGGAAGCGTGTATCTGACCCAGACATGCAGGAGAAGCCCTGTCCTGTATATTGCACTTCACTGGACGTCAGGAATGGGGGGGCATCTGATGCATCTAACACCGGATCACCTTTCAGTGCAGCATGTGAAGGAAACCTACCCTCACCAACCCCGGCAACCTCTCTAACATCCTGCAGCAGGAGCTCTCATGTGAACTGTCCTCAGTCCCCCTCCAACTCATTGCACTTAAACTCTGACACATCACATGTGGAATGTATCGATGAGCCGAGTGACACAAGGCAGATTACATCTGACACTGCTGCGCCCCCTCTGGACCTGTTACACAAAAACAAACCCTGCAAAGAAGACGTCAGCCTTCACCCAGCTAAGGTGAGCAGCCGCCTTCCCACCGGGCTATGTGGCTCTAACAAGAAGCCCACACAACGTGTCGAGCCTGCTGCTCACAAGTCCGATCCCTCCATCGTCAGCTTCGCAAGTCTGCTTAGAAAAAAGCAGCTGATAAAAGTTAGCAGCTTGTCAGAAAAGCAGAGTTCCCCTGTCCAGCCCGGAGGACGAATCGGCAGCGCACCGGCCAAACACTTCAGAAGAAGAAAAGGCAAGAAGCCCAGATGGACTAAAGTGCCCAACAAAAACATCTATTCCTCCAAGGAATCGGCAGCACAGAGACCAGGTGGGGGGCGCACAGCAGTGACTGGTCCTGTCCACAAGTCAACATTGTCCAAAACAAGCACTTCCCATGATGCACCTGGTAAGGAAACCCCCAAGGAGTCTCCTAAGCTTTATAGCACTCACCGCAGCTACAAAATGCTCTGCACTTCACCAGATACTTTGGTCACTCATAAACTGAATCGAGGAAAACCAAAGAGTAAGGACATGCCGCAACTGGATGCTCCTCCCAAAAGAGCGCTCAAAATCCCATCTTTCAAGGTGGTTTCTTCACAATCTAAAGATGAACCAGGTCCACCTGTCCTGCAGCCGGAAGTAGAGATGCCTCCTCTCAAAACTAACCTACCCAGACCACTGTTTCCAAGGAAGCGAGGGAGGCCGAGGAGGGACTCTGCTCCTCAGCTGCGGACACCCCCAGTGCTTTCTGTTGCACCTTTCTTAGTGACTGATAATCCAAAGCGGACCGATTGCGAAAGTGATCGACGGCAAAATGAAGATCTTCTACAAAGCAAACATTACACAAATGACGACCCTTATAGAGTAGGAACCACATGTGGAGAGCCTGACCGCAAGGGTGTGAGGAGGAACAACGGTCAGCTCATGAAAACCATCATACGCAAGATCAACAAGATGAAAACCATCAAGAGGAGAAAGCTCCTGAGCCAGATTTTGTCTGGGGGCAATGATCAAAACTGCAAAGGGAAAGTACCTGCCAAAATGCCGGGGCCGGTCTCCACCCTGGCGGCCACCTTCAGCTCCAAGCTGGGGCAGCAGATAAATGTCAGCAAGAAAGGAACCATCTACATTGGGAAGAGAAGAGGACGCAAGCCAAAGGCAACTTTTGATTGTATGAGTCCCGCTAGTGATGCGCTACTGGAGAAAGCAGCACCGCAAGACGCGCATGCATTAGGTCCGATTGTGTCTCCGCTGATCTCTCCGGCCATTTCCACCTCTGAGGTTCTGCCTTCTCCAATGTGCTCTTTCTCTTCTTGTGCAAGTGATGCCCAGAGTCCTTTGGGCAGTGATGCCAGCTTTTTGGAGCCAAACCCGGTGCCCTACAGTCACATGCACTCTCGACACGGTTCCTTTCTCCAGACACTTGCCATGAGAAAAGCTTCCAAGGACTCCAGACAGTTGTCACCTTCTAGTCTGCTCCCCAGCTCTCCATCCCACCTGAATGAGATCCCCTCTCTGAAGGAAGCCACGTCTTCACCCATCAGCGAGTCTCACAGTGACGAGACAATCCCCAGTGACAGCGGCATCGGGACAGACAATAACAGCACCTCCGACCGGGCCGAGAAGTTCTTTGCGCAGAAGAAGCGGAGACATTCCTTTGAGCACATCTCCCTGGTGGTGCCAGAGGCTTCAGCCGTCCTCAACAGCCTCAAGGAGAAGCACAAGCACAAGTGTAAGCACAGGAGCTACGACTTCCTGGGATATGACAAAATCAAGAGGCAGAAGAGGAAACGTAAAAAGAAGTACCCGCAGCTGCGCGGCCACCAGGACCCCGATTTCCTGGCCGACCTGGAAGAGATCATTGCTCACCTGAGTGAGCTCCATATCACACACCGAAGTCATCACTTCATTCCAAGGGATCTGCTCCCTACCATATTTCGTCTCAAATTTAATAGCTTTTACAGCCATCCAACGTTTCCATTGGATCCTTTGCACTACATCCGGAAACCGGATATAAAAAAGAAAAGGGGACGGCCTCCCAAAATGCGGGAAGCAATGTCAGAAATGCCCTTCATGCACGGCCTGGGATTCCCGCTCTCCGGCACAGGCTTCTACCCTTCATACAGCATGCCTTATTCTCCCTCCCCGCTCACTGCTGCCCCCATTGGCTTAAGTTATTATGGACGATACCCCCCCACTATTTATCCTCCCCCTCCCTCCCCCTCATTCACTGCACCCCTGCACCCGCCATCGTACATGCACACGGGTCATCTACTTCTCAACCCCACCAAGTACCACAAGAAGAAACACAAGCTGCTGCGACAGGAAGCATTTCTCACTAGCAGCCGTACCCCGCTGCTGCCGGTGGGCACCTACCCCAGTGTCCCCCCAGACATGGCATACAGCTGGATGGTAGAGCACAAACACCGGCACCGCCACAAACACAGAGAGCACCGCTCCGAGCAGCAGCAGCTCTCTATGGATCCGCTGGCCGGCTCTTCCAGGACAGTATTGGAGTCTTTAAAACGTTACAGATTTGGGAAAGACAATGTTACTGATAGGTACAAACATAAGGACAAGCACCGCTGCCACTTATCCTGTAGTCACCTGTCTCCTTCCAAAGGATTACTGAGCCGGGATGATCCCTGGCACCGCAGAGAGGCCCCGGAAGCCGGCTCATTGGCACTTGGACTCCAAAGTCCCTTACAAATTGACTGTTGCAGCGGTCCTGCTGGCCTCTCACTTAGTAGCCTCACATCCAGTACCGAGACCGCAAGCAACGAGGAGCACACCAACCTCTTCACCAGTGCAATAGGGAACTGCCGGGGCGGCCTATCCACCAGTGCTGGCCGTAAAGTGCTGAGTGATAGCCAAGCCTTGTTCTCAGAGAATAGGTCACTACGGAAGGATAACCCTCAAGCCCAGCCAGGTAACTGTGTGTAGAGAAACCGTGTTCTGTAACTAATAAGCTTCATCCTCAGTGACGGCGCCGCTGCTCTCTAGTGATGGATAGGCTGTATTCTCAGTGATGGCGCCGCTGCTCTCTAGTGATGGATAGGCTGTACTCTCAGTGATGACGCCGCTGCTCTCTAGTGATGGATAGGCTGTATTCTCAGTGATGACACCGCTGCTCTCTAGTGATGGATAGGCTGTATTCTCAGTGATGGCGCCGCTGCTCTCTAGTGATGGATAGGCTGTATTCTCAGTGATGGCGCCGCTGCTCTCTAGTGATGGATAGGCTGTATTCTCAGTGATGGCGCCGCTGCTCTCTAGTGATGGATAGGCTGTATTCTCAGTGATGTCACCGCTGCTCTCTAGTGATGGATAGGCTGTATTCTCAGTGATGGCGCCGCTGCTCTCTAAGGATAGGCTGTATTCTCAGTGATGGCGCCGCTGCTCTCTAGTGATGGATAGGCTGTATTCTCAGTGATGGCACCGCTGCTCTCTAGTGATGGATAGGCTGTATTCTCAGTGATGGCACCGCTGCTCTCTAGTGATGGATAGGCTGTATTCTCAGTGATGGCGCCGCTGCTCTCTAGTGATGGATAGGCTGTATTCTCAGTGATGGCGCCGCTGCTCTCTAGTGATGGATAGGCTGTATTCTCAGTGATGGCGCCGCTGCTCTCTAGTGATGGATAGGCTGTATTCTCAGTGATGGCACCGCTGCTCTCTAGTGATAGGCTGTATTCTCAGTGATGGCACCGCTGCTCTCTAGTGATAGGCTGTATTCTCAGTGATGGCACCGCTGCTCTCTAGTGATGGATAGGCTGTATTCTCAGTGATGGCACCGCTGCTCTCTAGTGATAGGCTGTATTCTCAGTGATGGCACCGCTGCTCTCTAGTGATAGGCTGTATTCTCAGTGATGGCACCGCTGCTCTCTAGTGATAGGCTGTATTCTCAGTGATGGCACCGCTGCTCTCTAGTGATGGATAGGCTGTATTCTCAGTGATGGCACCGCTGCTCTCTAGTGATGGATAGGCTGTATTCTCAGTGATGGCACCGCTGCTCTCTAGTGATAGGCTGTATTCTCAGTGATGGCACCGCTGCTCTCTAGTGATAGGCTGTATTCTCAGTGATGGCACCGCTGCTCTCTAGTGATGGATAGGCTGTATTCTCAGTGATGGCACCGCTGCTCTCTAGTGATGGATAGGCTGTATTCTCAGTGATGGCACCGCTGCTCTCTAGTGATGGATAGGCTGTATTCTCAGTGATGACACCGCTGCTCTCTAGTGATGGATAGGCTGTATTCTCAGTGATGACGCCGCTGCTCTCTAGTGATGGATAGGCTGTATTCTCAGTGATGGCGCCGCTGCTCTCTAGTGATGGATAGGCTGTATTCTCAGTGATGACACCGCTGCTCTCTAGTGATGGATAGGCTGTATTCTCAGTGATGGATAGGCTGTATTCTCAGTGATATCACCGCTGCTCTCTAGTGAGGGATAGGCTGTATTCTCAGTGATATCACCGCTGCTCTCTAGTGAGGGATAGGCTGTATTCTCAGTGATATCACCGCTGCTCTCTAGTGATGGATAGGCTGTATTCTCAGTGATGGCACCGCTGCTCTCTAGTGATGGATAGGCTGTATTCTCAGTGATGACACCGCTGCTCTCTAGTGATGGATAGGCTGTATTCTCAGTGATGGCACCGCTGCTCTCTAGTGATGGATAGGCTGTATTCTCAGTGATGACGCCGCTGCTCTCTAGTGATGGATAGGCTGTATTCTCAGTGATGGCGCCGCTGCTCTCTAAGGATAGGCTGTATTCTCAGTGATGGCGCCGCTGCTCTCTAGTGATGGATAGGCTGTATTCTCAGTGATGGTGCCGCTGCTCTCTAGTGATGGATAGGCTGTATTCTCAGTGATGGCGCCGCTGCTCTCTAGTGATGGATAGGCTGTATTCTCAGTGATGGCACCGCTGCTCTCTAGTGATGGATAGGCTGTATTCTCAGTGATGGCACAGCTGCTCTCTAGTGATGGATAGGCTGTATTCTCAGTGATGACACCGCTGCTCTCTAGTGATGGATAGGCTGTATTCTCAGTGATAGCACCGCTGCTCTCTAGTGATGGATAGGCTGTATTCTCAGTGATGGTGCCGCTGCTCTCTAGTGATGGATAGGCTGTATTCTCAGTGATGGCACCGCTGCTCTCTAGTGATGGATAGGCTGTATTCTCAGTGATGGCACCGCTGCTCTCTAGTGATGGATAGGCTGTATTCTCAGTGATGGCACAGCTGCTCTCTAGTGATGGATAGGCTGTATTCTCAGTGATGACACCGCTGCTCTCTAGTGATGGATAGGCTGTATTCTCAGTGATAGCACCGCTGCTCTCTAGTGATGGATAGGCTGTATTCTCAGTGATGGTGCCGCTGCTCTCTAGTGATGGATAGGCTGTATTCTCAGTGATATCACCGCTGCTCTCTAGTGATGGATAGGCTGTATTCTCAGTGATAGCACCGCTGCTCTCTAGTGATGGATAGGCTGTATTCTCTGTGATGGCGCCGCTGCTCTCTAGTGATGGATAGGCTGTATTCTCAGTGATATCACCGCTGCTCTCTAGTGATGGATAGGCTGTATTCTCAGTGATGGCGCCGCTGCTCTCTAGTCATGGCATATGTCACTGATGTAATATCACTGGAGGGAGGTCTAGGGTCTGTTGATGTCACTGGAGCTGGGATGTAACATTTCGTGGTGTGTAATCTGTTCATGTTTCAGGGTGTCAGGACCGCGGCCTGAGAACGCCGGAGCACTTGAGCTGCAGTCCTCCCAGGAGGCGGAGCGCGTCAGAGAGCACTTCCTGCTCAGGTAATGTGGATCGGCCCGCTGCTTGTGTCCTGCTGTGGTCAGCTGGTGGGACAGGCTCTGGATGCATGTGGGGGGGGGGGGGGGTCATGAACTTGCACCCCAGCCCCATTCCCGCCAGTCTTGGCTGCCATACCTGTGATGTATGTGACAAATATGACTTCTCCTTGTAGTTATGGGGGTTCCTTTGCGAGGTACAAGACACAGCTCTGCAGCTGAAGACTCAGCGGACATCCTGCTGCAGAGGATCGGCTATGCAGAGAAGAGTGTGCTGGAGAAGACGGTGGACAATGTCCTCTCCAATAATGCCTCTGTTTCGGCTTCCTCAAGCCCAGCAAGAGGACTCGGCAGGGAGAAGAGCCAGGGACATTTAGACTCTGCTTCCCGGGAATCCTTGATGGACGGCTTTGGGCATCCCACCTATTCCAGTCACAACCTGAAGAGGAGTGTGGTGGAGGCCATACACAAACAGGCACGGAGGATGTACAACTACAGGATCCTGGCCTCCAAAAAGAACTTAGACCATGTCAATAAGATCCTGAAGGCCAAGAAACTGCAGAGACAGTCCCGAACAGGAAACAACATTGTGAAGAGAAGACCTGGGCGACCCCGTAAGTACCCCCTGGAGGAGGAGATCCATCTGGACACCATCAATGAGCGAGACGGAGCCGCACGGGCTGATACAGTCACCGATGTTATTGAAGCCGTCGTACAAGGAGTTGGTCAGGAGAACGAGCATCGCAAAGGGTGGAAGAGGAAACACCATGAGCTGGAGAAGACCGTGATGAAGAGGCTGAGGACTGATGAGGAGCAGGATAACATCAGCAGGTACTCACCACTCTACATCCATATTCAGGAGTCAGTATTCAGACATTACTCTACTATACTTGCTTCCTCCACAGTGTGGCTGAGCTTCACATCAGAGATGTCCCTTCTAGTCATGAATCCGTCATGAACCATGACCTCTGCGACCCTAGGAGAACCTGCCACTTGGCACCACCGGTGCAGCGAGAGAAGAAGCTTGCTCGTCCTCCTAAGAAGAAATTCCAGAAAGCGGGCCTCTTCTCAGATGTTTATAAAACCAACGAGTGAGTAACCATAACCGAATTCTGCAATCCTGTGCTCCACACTCACCTGCTACATGAATATAATACCAGAACTCCAGTGCAGACTGCCACATGCAAGCTATCCAAGCTTTATGGGCAGCCATAGA
This sequence comes from Engystomops pustulosus, assembly GCF_040894005.1. Taxonomy (NCBI): domain Eukaryota; kingdom Metazoa; phylum Chordata; class Amphibia; order Anura; family Leptodactylidae; genus Engystomops; species Engystomops pustulosus. The sequence goes on from NW_027284984.1 coordinate 152,241, forward strand.
TCACAATGTAACGGGATCTAGGTATATTAGTAGAGACAGGTGTCAGCTGTGGGGTGCTCATAGTGACGGGTCCTCTACCCCTGTGTCAGCTGTGGGGTCCTCATAGTGACGGGTCCTCTACCCCTGTGTCAGCTGTGGTGTCCTCATAGTGACAGGTCCTCTACCCCTGTGTCAGCTGTGGTGTCCTCATAGTGACAGGTCCTCTACCCCTGTGTCAGCTGTGGTGTCCTCATAGTGACAGGTCCTCTACCCCTGTGTCAGCTGTGGTGTTCTCATAGTGACGGGTCCTCTACCCCTGTGTCAGCTGTGGTGTCCTCATAGTGACGGGTCCTCTGCCCCTGTGTCAGCTGTGGTGTCCTCATAGTGACAGGTCCTCTACCCCTGTGTCAGCTGTGGTGTCCTCATAGTGACGGGTCCTCTACCCCTGTGTCAGCTGTGGTGTCCTCATAGTGACGGGTCCTCTACCCCTGTGTCAGCTGTGGGGTCCTCATAGTGACAGGTCCTCTACCCCTGTGTTAGCTGTGGGGTCCTCATAGTGACGGGTCCTCTACCCCTGTGTCAGCTGTGGTGTCCTCATAGTGACGGGTCCTCTACCCCTGTGTCAGCTGTGGTGTCCTCATAGTGACGGGTCCTCTACCCCTGTGTCAGCTGTGGAGTCCTCATAGTGACAGGTCCTCTACCCCTGTGTCAGCTGTGGTGTCCTCATAGTGACAGGTCCTCTACCCCTGTGTCAGCTGTGGTGTCCTCATAGTGACGGGTCCTCTACCCCTGTGTCAGCTGTGGGGTCCTCATAGTGACGGGTCCTCTACCCCTGTGTCAGCTGTGGTGTCCTCATAGTGACGGGTCCTCTACCCCTGTGTCAGCTGTGGTGTCCTCTACCCCTGTGTCAGCTGTGGGGTCCTCATAGTGACGGGTCCTCTACCCCTGTGTCAGCTGTGGTGTCCTCATAGTGACGGGTCCTCTACCCCTGTGTCAGCTGTGGTGTCCTCATAGTGACAGGTCCTCTACCCCTGTGTCAGCTGTGGTGTCCTCATAGTGACAGGTCCTCTACCCCTGTGTCAGCTGTGGTGTCCTCATAGTGACGGGTCCTCTACCCCTGTGTCAGCTGTGGTGTCCTCATAGTGACGGGTCCTCTACCCCTGTGTCAGCTGTGGTGTCCTCATAGTGACAGGTCCTCTACCCCTGTGTCAGCTGTGGTGTCCTCATAGTGACGGGTCCTCTACCCCTGTGTCAGCTGTGGTGTCCTCATAGTGACGGGTCCTCTACCCCTGTGTCAGTTGTGGTGTCCTCATAGTGACGGGTCCTCTACCCCTGTGTCAGCTGTGGTGTCCTCATAGTGACGGGTCCTCTACCCCTGTGTCAGCTGTGGGGTCCTCATAGTGACAGGTCCTCTACCCCTGTGTTAGCTGTGGGGTCCTCATAGTGACGGGTCCTCTACCCCTGTGTCAGCTGTGGTGTCCTCATAGTGACGGGTCCTCTACCCCTGTGTCAGCTGTGGTGTCCTCATAGTGACGGGTCCTCTACCCCTGTGTCAGCTGTGGTGTCCTCTACCCCTGTGTCAGCTGTGGTGTCCTCATAGTGACGGGTCCTCTACCCCTGTGTCAGCTGTGGTGTCCTCATAGTGACAGGTCCTCTACCCCTGTGTCAGCTGTGGTGTCCTCATAGTGACGGGTCCTCTACCCCTGTGTCAGCTGTGGTGTCCTCATAGTGACAGGTCCTCTACCCCTGTGTCAGCTGTGGTGTCCTCATAGTGACGGGTCCTCTACCCCTGTGTCAGCTGTGGTGTCCTCATAGTGACGGGTCCTCTACCCCTGTGTCAGCTGTGGTGTCCTCATAGTGACGGGTCCTCTACCCCTGTGTCAGCTGTGGTGACCTCATAGTGACAGGTCCTCTACCCCTGTGTCAGCTGTGGTGTCCTCATAGTGACGGGTCCTCTACCCCTGTGTCAGCTGTGGTGTCCTCATAGTGACAGGTCCTCTACCCCTGTGTCAGCTGTGGTGTCCTCATAGTGACGGGTCCTCTACCCCTGTGTCAGCTGTGGTGTCCTCATAGTGACGGGTCCTCTACCCCTGTGTCAGTTGTGGTGTCCTCATAGTGACGGGTCCTCTACCCCTGTGTCAGCTGTGGGGTCCTCATAGTGACGGGTCCTCTACCCCTGTGTCAGCTGTGGGGTCCTCATAGTGACGGGTCCTCTACCCCTGTGTCAGCTGTGGGGTCCTCATAGTGACGGGTCCTCTACCCCTGTGTCAGCTGTGGTGTCCTCATAGTGACGGGTCCTCTACCCCTGTGTCAGCTGTGGGGTCCTCATAGTGACAGGTCCTCTACCCCTGTGTCAGCTGTGGGGTCCTCATAGTGACGGGTCCTCTACCCCTGTGTCAGCTGTGGGGTCCTCATAGTGACAGGTCCTCTACCCCTGTGTCAGCTGTGGGGTCCTCATAGTGACGGGTCCTCTACCCCTGTGTCAGTTTTTTTTTCTTTTTGGGGCAATTTACCTCCCTGGTTCTTGTCACTTCTGGTTCCTCGTGTCAGTGTGTCACTGCTTGTGTTTTTCCTCCTTGTTTTGCAGCCCAAAGAGTCGCCTGATTCAGCTGAAGAAAGAGAAGTTGGAGTACGTCCCACGAGAGCACGAATACGGCCTCATGCCAGCACCCATACACATAGGTAAGTGCCCACTATAACAGTCCTGCAGCTGCAGAGCCTGGGGTGGAGGGCATGGGGGGGGAGCGTCTGATCCCAGGGTGGAGGGCATGTGGGTCGATGGAGCTGCAGAGGCCAGGGGTGGAGGGCATGGGCGGGGGTGGAGCATCTAAGCCTGGGGTGGAGGGCATGGGGGTCGATGGAGCTGCAGAGGCCAGGGGTGGAGGGCATGGGCGGGGGGGGAGCGTCTGATCCCAGGGTGGAGGGCATGTGGGTCGATGGAGCTGCAGAGGCCAGGGGTGGAGGGCATGGGCGGGGGGGGGAGCGTCTGATCCCAGGGTGGAGGGCATGTGGGTCGATGGAGCTGCAGAGCCTGGGGTGGTGAGCAATGTGGGGGATAAAGCCCCTGGCTCCGGGGGTGGTGATCTGTGGTGCATTGCTCGGTCTTCCTGCTCGTGGCTCTGTTACTCTCGCAGCGCCTCGCTGTGCTCCCCTGGCTCCGGGGTGGTGATGTGTGGTGCATTGCTCGGTCTTCCTGCTCGTGGCTCTGTTACTCTCGCAGCGCCTCGCTGTGCTCCCCTGGCTCCGGGGGTGGTGATGTGTGGTGCATTGCTCGGTCTTCCTGCTCGTGGCTCTGTTACTCTCGCAGCGCCTCGCTGTGCGCTCCCCTGGCTCCGGGGTGGTGATCTGTGGTGCATTGCTCGGTCTTCCTGCTCGTGGCTCTGTTACTCTCGCAGCGCCTCGCTGTGCGCTCCCCTGGCTCCGGGGTGGTGATCTGTGGTGCATTGCTCGGTCTTCCTGCTCGTGGCTCTGTTACTCTCGCAGCGCCTCGCTGTGCTCCCCTGGCTCCGGGGGTGGTGATGTGTGGTGCATTGCTCGGTCTTCCTGCTCGTGGCTCTGTTACTCTCGCAGCGCCTCGCTGTGCGCTCCCCTGGCTCCGGGGTGGTGATCTGTGGTGCATTGCTCGGTCTTCCTGCTCGTGGCTCTGTTACTCTCGCAGCGCCTCGCTGTGCGCTCCCCTGGCTCCGGGGTGGTGATCTGTGGTGCATTGCTCGGTCTTCCTGCTCGTGGCTCTGTTACTCTCGCAGCGCCTCGCTGTGCTCCCCTGGCTCCGGGGGTGGTGATGTGTGGTGCATTGCTCGGTCTTCCTGCTCGTGGCTCTGTTACTCTCGCAGCGCCTCGCTGTGCGCTCCCCTGGCTCCGGGGTGGTGATCTGTGGTGCATTGCTCGGTCTTCCTGCTCGTGGCTCTGTTACTCTCGCAGCGCCTCGCTGTGCTCCCCTGGCTCCGGGGGTGGTGATGTGTGGTGCATTGCTCGGTCTTCCTGCTCGTGGCTCTGTTACTCTCGCAGCGCCTCGCTGTGCGCTCCCCTGGCTCCGGGGTGGTGATCTGTGGTGCATTGCTCGGTCTTCCTGCTCGTGGCTCTGTTACTCTCGAAGCGCCTCGCTGTGCGCTCCCCTGGCTCCGGGGGTAGTGATGTGTGGTGCATTGCTCGGCCTTCCTGCTCGTGGCTCTGTTACTCTCGCAGCGCCTCGCTGTGCGCTCCCCTGGCTCCGGGGTGGTGATGTGTGGTGCATTGCTCGGCCTTCCTGCTCGTGGCTCTGTTACTCTCGCAGCGCCTCGCTGTGTGCTCCCCTGGCTCCGGGGGTGGTGATCTGTGGTGCATTGCTCGGTCTTCCTGCTCGTGGCTCTGTTACTCTCGCAGCGCCTCGCTGTGCGCTCCCCTGGCTCCGGGGTGGTGATCTGTGGTGCATTGCTCGGCCTTCCTGCTCGTGGCTCTGTTACTCTCGCAGCGCCTCACTGTGCGCTCCCCTGGCTCCGGGGTGGTGATGTGTGGTGCATTGCTCGGCCTTCCTGCTCGTGGCTCTGTTACTCTCGCAGTGCCTCGCTGTGCGCTCCCCTGGCTCCGGGGTGGTGATCTGTGGTGCATTGCTCGGTCTTCCTGCTCGTGGCTCTGTTACTCTCGCAGCGCCTCGCTGTGCGCTCCCCTGGCTCCGGGGTGGTGATATTTGGTGCATTGCTCGGCCTTCCTGCTCGTGGCCCTGTTACTCTTGCAGCGCCTCGCTGTGCGCTCCCCTGGCTCCGGGGTGGTGATCTGTGGTGCATTGCTCGGCCTTCCTGCTCGTGGCTCTGTTACTCTCGCAGCGCCTCGCTGTGCGCTCCCCTGGCTCCGGGGTGGTGATCTGTGGTGCATTGCTCGGCCTTCCTGCTCGTGGCTCTGTTACTCTCGCAGCGCCTCGCTGTGCTCCCCTGGCTCCGGGGGTGGTGATGTGTGGTGCATTGCTCGGTCTTCCTGCTCGTGGCTCTGTTACTCTCGCAGCGCCTCGCTGTGCGCTCCCCTGGCTCCGGGGTGGTGATGTGTGGTGCATTGCTCGGTCTTCCTGCTCGTGGCTCTGTTACTCTTGCAGCGCCTCGCTGTGCGCTCCCCTGGCTCCGGGGGTGGTGATGTGTGGTGCATTGCTCGGTCTTCCTGCTCATGGGTCTGTTACTCTCGCAGCGCCTCGTTGTGCTCCCCTGGCTCCGGGGGTGGTGATGTGTGGTGCATTGCTCGGTCTTCCTGCTCGTGGCTCTGTTACTCTCGCAGCGCCTCGCTGTGCGCTCCCCTGGCTCCGGGGGTGGTGATCTGTGGTGCATTGCTCGGTCTTCCTGCTCGTGGCTCTGTTACTCTCGCAGCACCTCGCTGTGCGCTCCCCTGGCTCCGGGGTGGTGATCTGTGGTGCATTGCTCGGCCTTCCTGCTCGTGGCTCTGTTACTCTCGCAGCGCCTCGCTGTGCGCTCCCCTGGCTCCGGGGGTGGGGATGTGTGGTGCATTGCTCGGTCTTCCTGCTCGTGGCTCTGTTACTCTTGCAGCGCCTCGCTGTGCGCTCCCCTGGCTCCGGGGGTGGGGATGTGTGGTGCATTGCTCGGTCTTCCTGCTCGTGGCTCTGTTACTCTTGCAGCGCCTCGCTGTGCGCTCCCCTGGCTCCGGGGGTGGTGATGTGTGGTGCATTGCTCGGTCTTCCTGCTCATGGGTCTGTTACTCTCGCAGCGCCTCGTTGTGCTCCCCTGGCTCCGGGGGTGGTGATCTGTGGTGCATTGCTCGGTCTTCCTGCTCGTGGCTCTGTTACTCTCGCAGCGCCTCGCTGTGCTCCCCTGGCTCCGGGGTGGTGATGTGTGGTGCATTGCTCGGTCTTCCTGCTCGTGGCTCTGTTACTCTCGCAGCACCTCGCTGTGCGCTCCCCTGGCTCCGGGGGTGGTGATCTGTGGTGCATTGCTCGGTCTTCCTGCTCGTGGCTCTGTTACTCTCGCAGTGCCTCGCTGTGCGCTCCCCTGGCTCCGGGGTGGTGATCTGTGGTGCATTGCTCTGCCTTCCTGCTCATGGGTCTGTTACTCTCGCAGTGCCTCGCTGTGCGCTCCCCTGGCTCCGGGGTGGTGATCTGTGGTGCATTGCTCGGCCTTCCTGCTCGTGGCTCTGTTACTCTCGCAGCGCCTCGCTGTGCGCTCCCCTGGCTCCGGGGTGGTGATGTGTGGTGCATTGCTCGGCCTTCCTGCTCGTGGCTCTGTTACTCTCGCAGCTCCTCGCTGTGCGCTCCCCTGGCTCCGGGGGTGGTGATGTGTGGTGCATTGCTCGGCCTTCCTGCTCGTGGCTCTGTTACTCTCGCAGTGCCTCGCTGTGCGCTCCCCTGGCTCCGGGGTGGTGATCTGTGGTGCATTGCTCGGACTTCCTGCTCGTGGCTCTGTTACTCTCGCAGCACCTCGCTGTGTGCTCCCCTGGCTCCGGGGTGGTGATCTGTGGTGCATTGCTCGGTCTTCCTGCTCGTGGCTCTGTTACTCTCGCAGCGCCTCGCTGTGCGCTCCCCTGGCTCCGGGGGTGGTGATCTGTGGTGCATTGCTCGGCCTTCCTGCTCGTGGCTCTGTTACTCTCGCAGTGCCTCGCTGTGCGCTCCCCTGGCTCCGGGGTGGTGATCTGTGGTGCATTGCTCGGCCTTCCTGCTCGTGGCTCTGTTACTCTCGCAGCGCCTCGCTGTGCGCTCCCCTGGCTCCGGGGGTGGGGATGTGTGGTGCATTGCTCGGCCTTCCTGCTCGTGGCTCTGTTACTCTCGCAGCGCCTCGCTGTGCGCTCCCCTGGCCTGCCGCCACCGCTGGTGAATGAGCCCATTGTCTCACTCTGTGAAGTCATCGTAGAAAATGTCGATTCCCAGCAGATTGAGGTTTTCCTGGAACCTGCCTTGAGCTGAGACGTCTCGACTGAGGGCAAAGTAGAGGTCACTGGGAAGCGAAATGTTTCCTCCTCCCACATGCACAGGCCATGATGACACTGATCACGGGGGTCCCCAGCTTCTCAGGGGGTGCTGGGGGAGCACTTGGATATGATGGATTTATCTTGTGTGTTTCAGGAAAGTATCTGCGGCACAAGCGCAATGACTTCCAGCTGCCGTACGACATCCTGTGGCAGTGGAAGCATAATCAGGTAGGTACAGGGTGAGGGGACTGTCCACAGACCCCGATGGGGATGTCCCTCTTCTCACATCTCCCATGTTCTATCTTGTAGTTGTACAAAAAGCCAGACGTCCCGCTGTACAAGAAAATCCGCTCCAGTAAGTGTGACGCCCCCTCCCTCCTCCAGTCTTTAGGATTCCTGTGTGATGATAATCTGATGATTTGTTTCCTGGTAGACGTCTACGTGGATGTGAAGCCGCTGTCTGGATACGAGGCCACCACCTGTAACTGTAAGAAGCCGGGAATCACCCTGGAGAAGGGCTGTGCCGAGGACTGTCTGAACCGGTGGGTGCCCGTCATGACCTGGGCTCTGGGTGTCATCAGCCTCACCAGGGCCGCTAATTACATGTCATCCTCTGCTTCCCTCATAGGATGATCTTTGCAGAGTGTTCTCCCAACACGTGTCCATGTGGAGAGCAGTGCAGCAACCAGAGAATCCAGAGACACGAGTGGGTGCAGTGCCTGGAGCGCTTCCGGGCCGAGGGCAAGGGATGGGGCATCCGCACCAAGGAGCCGCTAAAGTCCTCACAGTTCATCATCGAGTACCTGGGCGAGGTGGTGAGCGAGCAGGAGTTCAGGTATGCCGACTCCTCAGGAACAAGCTCTTTGCATTATGGGTAAATGATGGGAGTAGTGGTAACCCTATAATTGAACTCATTCTAAGGAACCGGATGATTGAGCAGTATCATAACCACAGCGACCATTACTGCCTCAGTCTGGACAGCGGTATGGTCATTGACAGTTACCGCATGGGGAACGAGGCGCGCTTCATCAACCACAGCTGTGACCCCAACTGTGAGATGCAGAAGTGGTGAGTGTGGTAGGTGCTCCTGCCCGGCGTGTAGGCCGTGTGCAGGAAATAACACATTATTCATCGGCAGGTCTGTGAATGGCGTCTACCGGATAGGACTATATGCCCTGAAGGACATGCCTGCCGGGACCGAACTAACCTACGACTACAACTTCCACTCCTTCAACATGGAGAAGCAGGTGAGCGATTAGAGTGAGAGCTCCTGGGGTCAGTATTGCAGAACACATGGAGGATTTTATCTTTTTGTTTATTTTGTGCAGCAACTCTGTAAGTGTGGTTTTGAGCAGTGTCGTGGGATCATTGGTGGGAAGAGTCAGAGGATGAACGGAGTGACCAATAAAGCTGGACACTTGTCTTCTCATCGGAGACCCGGGCGATCCAAGGAAAAAAGGAAATCTAAGCATCGGCTGAAGAAGAGGGTGAGTGTGTGGCGCACAGTCTCCATGGGGGGGTCTGGAGGATACGCACAATGACACCATTTCTTTTCTGCAGAGGGGTCACCTGAGTGAGGACCGCAGTGACAATGTCAGTAACCGTCTCAGCCCACAGCTCCACATGAAGCCCATGTCCAACCGAGAAAGGTGAGGAAGCCAACTCTTCCACCTCCAACGTTCCCTCCCTCGCCATATCAGGGCAGTGTCCCAGCTCTCCCCCTATCAGCATGTTGACACCCCGGTTTTCCCCCTGTCATCATGGCAATGCTCCATCTCTCCCCTTTCATAGTGTTTACTTCTTAGCCCTCCCCCTGTCATCATAGCAATGTCACTGCTCTCCCCCTGTCATCATGGCGCCACTCCACATCTCCCCCCTTCATCGTGTCAACTTCCCGGCTCTCCCCCTATCATCGCGGTGACCTCCCTGCTCCCCCCTGTCATCACGGTGACCTCCCTGCTCCCCCCTATCATCGCGGTGACCTCCCTGCTCTCCCCCTATCATCGCGGTGACCTCCCTGCTCTCCCCCTATCATCACTGTGACCTCCCTGCTCCCTCCTATTATCAGGACGCGTCCCAGCTCTCTGTCTATCATAACTGGTTGGATTCCCCCCTAATGTCACGGTGTCATGTCTGTTTCTATTTTCAGGAATTTTGTGTTGAAGCATCATGTTTTTTTGGTGAGGAACTGGGAGAAGACACGGCGGAGACACGAGGAGGTGAAGGATGACCTGAGTGCATCGTCGCTGTACAGCCGCTGGAGCAGCGTGTGCCGGGATGATGGGAACATTAAGTCTGGTGAGGCTGGAGACAATGTACGGCCTGGTCCTGCCTTCAGTCCATGTCCTGTAGTCCCTGTTCTTACCTCTTGTTTTGCAGACGTCTTTATGACCCAGTTCGCTGCTCTACAAACATCCCGCTCAGTGCGCACCCGGAGGTTAGCGGCTGCTGAGGAGAATATCGAGGTGGCCCGGGCCGCCCGGCTGGCCCAGATATTTAAGGAGATATGTGATGGGATTATCTACGCGAAAGGTGGATATTATCACTACACACAGAACATGTGTACATGCACGTTATACATAGATCACCCACGCTGTACATACAGCCACTGATCACCCCTCTTCATACTCCTCACACAGATTCTATGAGCCGAAGCATCGCCGCTCCACTGCTCAGTCTGCCGCCCAAGAAAAAGTAAGAGCCAGAGGACAATGTTACCTGCACAGATGGTGGGATACTCATGTTGGCGGGGTGTCACAGGGCAGTCTTACAGCGCTCACTCTCTCCATTTCAGGAACCCGTACTATTACGAGAAGGTTGGTGACCCTTTAGATTTGCTGACGATTGATAAGCAGATTCTGAGTGGATACTACAAGAGAGTGGAAGCCTTTGACACAGACATGCTGAAAGTCTTCCGTAACGCTGAGGTAAGTGGCTGCACCACTCTCCGCCTTAACTGGCAGAACTCCAGACAATTACATCTTTCTTTTGCTTTTTAGAAATATCATGGAAGGAAGTCAGCGATTGGTAGAGATGTCTGTCGCCTCCGGAAGGCTTATTACAGCGCTCGTCATGAGTCTGCCGCACAGATCGATGAGATCATGGGGGAGACTGCGAGTGAAGCAGACAGCAGCGAGGCCTCCATGTACGACAAAGATGGAGGCCATGAGAAGGATGACGACATCATCCGCTGTATCTGTGGCCTCTACAAAGATGAAGGCCTGATGATTCAGTGTGAGAAGTGTATGGTGAGTTTACAAGGGCCGGAGCGCGCATATGAGGATGACATAGGAGGCTGAGGGCGGACGTATGGGGACGAAACAGGAGTACAGATGACGGGAGCAGCACAGGTCTCTCGTTGGTTGGGGGGTACAGATGACTGGAGCAGCACAGGTCTCGTTGGTTGGGGGGTACAGATGACGGGAGCAGCACAGGTCTCGTTGGTTGGGGGTACAGATGACGGGAGCAGCACAGGTCTCGTTGGTTGGGGGTACAGATGACGGGAGCAGCACAGGTCTCGTTGGTTGGGGGTACAGATGACTGGAGCAGCACAGGTCTCGTTGGTTGGGGGTACAGATGACTGGAGCAGCACAGGTCTCGTTGGTTGGGGGTACAGATGACGGGAGCAGCACAGGTCTCATTGGTTGGGGGTACAGATGACTGGGGCAGCACAGGTCTCGTTGGTTGGGGGTACAGATGACGGGAGCAGCACAGGTCTCTCGTTGGTTGGGGGTACAGATGACTGGGGCAGCACAGGTCTCTCGTTGGTTGGGGGTACAGATGACTGGAGCAGCACAGGTCTCTCGTTGGTTGGGGGGTACAGATGACTGGAGCAGCACAGGTCTCTCGTTGGTCGGGGGGTACAGATGACTGGAGCAGCACAGGTCTCTCGTTGGTTGGGGGGTACAGATGACTGGAGCAGCACAGGTCTCTCGTTGGTTGGGGGGTACAGATGACTGGAGCAGCACAGATCTCGTTGGTTGGGGGGTACAGATGACTGGGGCAGCACAGATCTCGTTGGTTGGGGGGTACAGATGACTGGGGCAGCACAGATCTCTCGTTGGTTGGGGGGTACAGATGACTGGGGCAGCACAGGTCTCTCGTTGGTTGGGGGGTACAGATGACTGGGGCAGCACAGGTCTCTCGTTGGTTGGGGGGTACAGATGACGGGAGCAGCACAGGTCTCTCGTTGGTCGGGAGTACAGATGACTGGAGCAGCACAGGTCTCTCGTTGGTTGGGGGGTACAGATGACTGGAGCAGCACAGATCTCTCGTTGGTTGGGGAGTACAGATGACGGGAGCAGCACGGGTCTCGTTGGTTGGGGGGTACAGATGACTGGGGCAGCACAGGTCTCTCGTTGGTCGGGAGTACAGATGACTGGAGCAGCACAGGTCTCTCGTTGGTTGGGGGTACAGATGACGGGAGCAGCACAGGTCTCGTTGGTTGGGGGTACAGATGACTGGAGCAGCACAGATCTCTCGTTGGTTGGGGGGTACAGATGACTGGGGCAGCACAGGTCTCGTTGGTTGGGGGGTACAGATGACTGGAGCAGCACAGATCTCTCGTTGGTTGGGGGTACAGATGACTGGAGCAGCACAGGTCTCTCGTTGGTTGGGGGGTACAGATGACGGGAGCAGCACAGGTCTCGTTGGTTGGGGGTACAGATGACTGGAGCAGCACAGATCTCTCGTTGGTTGGGGGTACAGATGACTGGAGCAGCACAGGTCTCTCGTTGGTTGGGGGTACAGATGACGGGAGCAGCACAGATCTCTCGTTGGTTGGGGGGTACAGATGACTGGAGCAGCACAGACCTCTCGTTGGTTGGGGGTACAGATGACTGGAGCAGCACAGGTCTCGTTGGTTGGGGGGTACAGATGACTGGAGCAGCACAGATCTCTCGTTGGTTGGGGGTACAGATGACTGGAGCAGCACAGGTCTCTCGTTGGTTGGGGGGTACAGATGACTGGAGCAGCACAGGTCTCGTTGGTTGGGGGGTACAGATGACTGGAGCAGCACAGATCTCTCGTTGGTTGGGGGTACAGATGACTGGAGCAGCACAGGTCTCTCGTTGGTTGGGGGGTACAGATGACTGGGGCAGCACAGGTCTCGTTGGTTGGGGGGTACAGATGACTGGAGCAGCACAGGTCTCTCGTTGGTTGGGGGGTACAGATGACTGGAGCAGCACAGACCTCTCGATGGTTGGGGGTACAGATGACTGGAGCAGCACAGGTCTCGTTGGTTGGGGGGTACAGATGACTGGAGCAGCACAGGTCTCGTTGGTTGGGAGTACAGATGACGGGAGCAGCACAGATCTCTCGTTGGTTGGGGGGTACAGATGACTGGAGCAGCACAGGTCTCGTTGGTTGGGGGGTACAGATGACTGGGGCAGCACAGGTCTCGTTGGTTGGGGGTACAGATGACTGGAGCAGCACAGGTCTCTCGTTGGTTGGGGGTACAGATGACTGGAGCAGCACAGGTCTCGTTGGTTGGGGGTACAGATGACTGGGGCAGCACAGGTCTCGTTGGTTGGGGGTACAGATGACGGGAGCAGCACAGGTCTCGTTGGTTGGGGGTACAGATGACTGGAGCAGCACAGGTCTCTCGTTGGTTGGGGGTACAGATGACGGGAGCAGCACAGGTCTCGTTGGTTGGGGGTACAGATGACTGGAGCAGCACAGGTCTCTCGTTGGTTGGGGGTACAGATGACTGGGGCAGCACAGGTCTCGTTGGTTGGGGGTACAGATGACTGGAGCAGCACAGGTCTCTCGTTGGTTGGGGGTACAGATGACTGGAGCAGCACAGATCTCTCGTTGGTTGGGGGTACAGATGACTGGAGCAGCACAGATCTCTCGTTGGTTGGGGGGTACAGATGACTGGAGCAGCACAGATCTCTCGTTGGTTGGGGGGTACAGATGACGGGAGCAGCACAGGTCTCTCGTTGGTTGGGGGTACAGATGACTGGAGCAGCACAGGTCTCGTTGGTTGGGGGTACAGATGACGGGAGCAGCACAGGTCTCGTTGGTTGGGGGGTACAGATGACTGGAGCAGCACAGACCTCTCGTTGGTTGGAGGGGCAGCACAGGTCTCTTGTGTGGATCTCCCTTGCCCCTAGTGATGGTTTCTGTCCGGCAGGTGTGGCAGCATTGTGACTGCATGGGGGTGACTTCTGATGTGGAGCACTACCTGTGCGAGCATTGTGACCCCCGTCCCGTGGATCGGGTGAGTGACGACCTTTACACTGTGTTTTTCTGCTGTTGTGGGTAACCCATATCCTCTCTCTAATTTTGTGATGTTTAATTGCAGGAAGTTCCCATGATCCCTTGCCCCCACTATGCTCAGCCAGGATTCATCTACTTCATCTGCCTCCTGCGAGATGAACTCCTCCTGCGACAAGGTACCAGACATAAGAGAGGAGTAACCATAGAGGTACAAGTGTGTGCAGTCCGCTAATGAGCCTCTGTCTGTCAGGTGACTGCGTCTATCTCATGCGAGACAGTCGTCGTACCCCAGATGGACAGCCCGTCAGACAGTCCTACCGCCTGCTGTCACACATTAACCGGGACAAGCTGGATATCTTCCGGATAGAGAAGCTGTGGAAGAATGAGAAGTACGGCCTTGTGCCTGAGCCTGCGCTGTGCTGTGCCCGAGCCTGCGCTGCATCCTCTATGACTGACGTCTCTTCTCTCCACAGGGGCGAGCGCTTTGCCTTTGGTCACCATTACTTTCGACCACATGAAACCCATCACTCTCCGTCCCGCAAGTTCTACCACAATGAGCTTTTCCGTGTGCCCCTGTACGAGATTATCCCTCTGGAGGCTGTGGTGGGCACATGCGCTGTGCTTGACTTGTATACATACTGTAAAGGTAAGGAAGGGGCTGAGCCCAGAGCGCCCCCATCGCAACACCCACTAGTCATTACCTGCCCCTTGTCTTTATTACAGGACGCCCAAAAGGAGTCAAGGAGCAGGATGTTTACATCTGTGACTATCGGCTGGATAAATCTGCTCACTTGTTCTACAAAATCCATCGCAATCGTTTCCCTGTCTGCACCAAGACTTACGCCTTCGATCACTTCCCCAAGAAGCTGACGCCAAAAAGGGATTTCTCAGTGAGTGTTCCCCAGTCCTGCGAGCGCCCTAGTCCCCAGTGCTGAGACTCCACATGTGACTGATGCGTTTCCCTTCTTATTTTCAGCCTCATTATGTGCCAGATAACTACAAGCGTAATGGGGGCAGGTGAGAGCGTGGTACATGCTGCAGACTTCATGGGGTAAGACCAGGACGACTTCTCATAATTCACTGCTCTCCTCACAGATCATCGTGGAAGTCTGAGCGACCCAAATCATCAGGCGGAGATCTACACACAGAGGAGCCCATGCCCGCCATGGAGGACCTCATGGTGAGCAATGAGACCCCTGCACCAGAGATACTACCCCCCACCCAGGCTGAAGTGATTGAGAGCAGCACAGTAGAGGCCAGTGACCGCCCGCTGCGCCTCTGCTCCCCTCAAGAACATCGGCAAGCCAAGAGAGACAAGCTCAACCGTATACTTCTCCAACTCCTGGAGAAGCTGCCAGGAAAGAATGGTGAGTGCATCTGCCCCCTTCACCTCCCATCACGTAGTGGGGTGCACTTCTGATATCTGCTCTCTGTCCTCTTCAGCCATCGATGTTACTTATCTCCTGGAGGAAGGTCCATGTCGGAAGCTGAGGCGCCGAACTCTTAACCTCCCCGAGTGCATCTTCAGAAAGTGACCTGAGACTGTGCTGGGGAGATGGAGGCAGCGGACCCTACCGATCTCCCCGTGTGCAGACTGATGTCACTGATGGTTTCTCTCCAGGGACTGCTCTGCTACCTTCCTTGTCTCATTACAGCAGAGGCCCCATTACACTAAATACCCATCATCCTCTGCTTTGCCCTGGAGTCCTCCCGCAGAGCATTGAATGTAATGTATGGAGAGCAGCAGACCTATGGCGGCTTCTGTTTGCGTGTTTACATAAACGGTTGGCTGATGACTTGACCCTTGGGCAGGACGTGGGCTGAATCTATGACACCGCGCCCTCCTCTGGTTACCATCCGGTACTGCAAGAGGCGGGAGACAACAGGCACTTTACCCACACGTCCTCCAAGCTGCAGCCATGGTCAAGAGGCACTTTACCCAGCGGGACAGGAGCCGTGCACTCCCACACTAACCTCCCGGGGCCGGGGGTTGTAAATAAAGCAAAGCTTAACAATCGTTTCCTTACAAAGAATGAAGGAGACGTTGTGTGAATAATAAGGTGCCAAGTTCCATGGGTGTAAAGCAATACGATGCGTAGCCGCGCCCGGCCGGGGCACACAAAATCATTTCAGTAAAAATAATATTTTATTAAAAAAGAAAAAAGGCCAGAGATGTGTTTTGCATATTTTCTTATGTCAGCGCGGGCGGCTCCCAGCAGCAGACGAGGGCGACAATCACAGGCCGGCCGGAGAAGAGCGCGCTGGATTTTGTGTGTGCGTTGCTTGTGTTCGCTTCTTTTCCTACTCGTGTAGACGTCACTTCTGGTTGTTTTCTAATAATTCTCGATGGTTTTTAGAAGCACTACACCCAGGCGCCAGCCAGGCCGCTCCACCTGCGCAGGCTCGCAACGGGCTCTGTAATTTGCTGCTAATTTGTTTCATTTTTACAAGGAGACGTATAAGAACATAGTGGATTGTTTGGATGTTATCTCTGTACACAATGTATTACCGATTCTAGCAATGGATGTAACCTGCAGTCGTCTCAGTCCCTGAGAGTCTAGTATTAAATGCAAACCAATCCCTCGTTCTGCTACTTCTCACTCGTCTTTATTCTTGTGTTTTCCTCCACATCGTGGGGCATGAAGTGTATACCCTAAGGGCACAGAGGTGGTGATAAAGATTATTCAACCCCCCCCCCTCCCCACACACACCCCCATAGTGACTGCTGCAGGAAAGTAGAGCGCCTCCTGCTGTTACCCCGGCTCCTGGACACAAGTCCATCCCATGGTCACCGCTCCCTTTAGTGAGGAAGCTTTTCCGATGCAGGATTGACTCCATCTTGCTCTCTACACATGGCTGAGCCCAGACCATAAGCTCGAGACATAGCGCTACTAGGCCGAAATCTTCCTTATTCCATGGATCAGAATCTCAGAGGTTTTGTGGGGTTTTTAAACCATTTTTTTGTGCTGTGTGTCTTACATTTTGGATATGGAGAGGCTGAGGATCTGCATAAAAGCTGTTTCACTCCGTTGTTTATCGCTCTGTGCAGTTATTAAATTTACCCAGCAAGACCAGGCATGGCTATGTGCATCAGCCAGAGCAGCACAGGAGCCCCCCTGATGCCCTGGATTACTTTATCAGCTCAGATTGAGAGCACGGTACGGGCCCGCCTGTCCTCTAAGGAGGGAGTCACCGATTAGGACATGGTTATGCATTGTCATTGCGTTTATACGGACTGGTTTACTATACTAAGCACTGATCACTGGTGAGGAGATGCAATACAAGTGCCAGGGGTGGGCCGAGGGTGACCAGCATCTGTGTCTTGCATTATTTAAATAAGATTACGGGTGTATCAATTTCATTGGTTCTACTCAATCGTTATGAGTTCTCACCCATCTCCTCAGCTGTCTGCATGGGAATAGACATGATCTGGTGTGTGCTGCTCTGGAGGTGACTAGAGTGATATCACGTAGTAATGTACGAGTGGGAAATCCATAGCTCATTCTTTATTTTTGTGAATCTCCGGTTGACAGCGGTTACTGACTTGATGGCGGCATCCGAGCCACGCTCCGTATTACAGGCAGTTCACTAATACAGATAACACTATGACAGGGGCCACGCCCAGCATCTCCACGACGTGATAGCATATATATGACAGTCTCTAGGATATATAATCTATATGTATAGTACATCTCTCCCAGTCACACTCTAGGGCGGCGTTCATCCAGTCTTCAGAACGGAGCGCCGCGTCCAAAACACACAATGACACGTGTCATCAGCGGCCCCGCCACCAGTCACTGGAAATCACCTCCCGACAAGAGGACAACAAGATGCCAAGAAGATATCAGACACTTGTACATGGAAGTGGCCGAAGTCATAGAATCAACGATGTATATCCGACTGGTACCAAACCAGCATCATTCCCCCGACGACACTGAATCCAGTCCTCGTCCACTGTACCCAGGAGCTGCAGAACATCGCCCTTCTTAAAGCTTAGCTGTGCCTCGCCTGAAGCGGAGTGATCGCAGATAGCACGAAGAGACCTGTGAAAGACAAAACCCCCGTGTGGTTATTTACCATCCACATCCCCCCCCTTCCCCTCCCGAGACGTGAGACATACCTCTGGGGTCTGATCTGCTGCCTCTGCCTCGATTCTACTTCCTTGTGTTCCAGGATTTCTGGTCTCATCGCAGTTTCCTGCTTCCTAATCAGGTTCCAGACACTGACATTTGGGGGAAGCCAACTGGAGGGACGTCTGTAGGATGGAAAAATCTGCATCATACTTGAGGAAATAATGGACTGAGCAAAGCAAACGATAGCTCACCCCTGGTGAAGAGGTGGTCGGAGACCCAGCCCTCACAGGGGATACAATATTGTTACTCATCACAGTAAAAAGTATCAATATTTTGTAAACCAGCCAACCACCACGACCAGAATAGAAAGCTGTTCCCTCTTGAGGGACGACCTTCTAATGTAGCATCGACCTCCATTCTCTTCCCCCTACCTGGATTTTGAATTTCTTGCTTCCATTTCTGGACCATGAGTGGAACCTGCTCCAAAGAGTTGTCCGAGCCAGGTGGCCTTCTCGTGGTTGTTTGGAGGTTGTGCTTTGGTGATGGGAGTCTCTATCTGCTCTGGTCCGTCACCATAGGATGTCCCATCTGAGGCTGCGGAGGATAGCGCTGCATTGTCCACTCCCGGACCATAGGATGTCCCATCTGAGGCTGCGGAGGATAGCGCTGCATTGTCCACTCCCGGATTATCTTCCTCTGTGTCCACCGGTGGTTGCTCGTTCTCATAGGCCGTATTCTGGGCAGCTCCTGTGTTGGTTATCGTATCTCTAAGTCTTTGCTGTGGACAATCTGTGGCTTTTGAGGCTGATGCTTTTTGGCTCAGTTCCCTATCTGTAGAACCCCAGCTTGTCAGTTTCTTAAGAGTAGAAAACGTAACCGATTCCTTGCTTGTAGGAATGTAGATACGGGAGGCTTGGCTCAGATGATTCCACCAGGTGCTAGTGACTTCTCTGCTAGGAATTTGATCAGAGGAGGTTTTTGTGTCACAAGCTGCAATGCTTTCTGTGGTCTCAGAAGAAACGTGTACAGAATGGTCAGACATGTCTCCAGGGGAAGTCTGCAGGTCTGGCTGTGACCCATCTCGAAAGCATTTGTCTCCAGGACTATCCATCGATTTTCCTTTAATAGGAGATTGGGCCTTGTTCTCTGTATTCCATGTAAGGTTGTGTGTGATCCAGCCCCCTAAGTCCAGTATGGTCTGTAGGGAAGGCACTGCCCAATGCTCGGCCACATGTGCAGGACTGTGCACTCTCTGAGGAGTCGGCAGATCTTGTAGTGAAAGATGATGATGTTCAAACAGAAGGTCGGTGTGAAAGGTGAGCGCAGACAGGGGCTGTAAACTCAGGAGCAATTCATCCCGCAGCTCAGGCTGCAACGTTGCTGCCAATGGCAGGAACCCCGATGGAAGGTAAAAGATGGAAAGCTGATCTGTAAGCGGGAAATACAAGAGAAGATGGGGCTAAGTGCCTCTGTAGTGTATGCTGCTGCCCTACAGGGCCCACAAGTCAGGGTCCTCCAATACAGTCATGGCAGCAGAGCCACATAGAGATGAGCAGGGCCACTTACTGTAAATCTGATGAAGATGCAGAACCCAAACATCCAGCTGCTTCATGCTAGAAAAAGAGGAGGAGACGTGACCTTAGATGCAGCCAATGATCATGACCAGCACAGCTGGTATCTCGCCAGGGACCCCCCTTACTGTGTACTCACTTTAAGAGACCGAAGATGAAGGCATTGAATTTCCTCTGAGAGTCTCGTAGTTGTGTTAGGCGATTGACTTTACTAAATAGTAGCTGCATGTTCTCTAGGCCTGAGCAGAAAATGAAGAGATAATATACTGGATTATTATATAGTCAGGACCACCATGAACCCACCAGAAGAGAATCCCCAACTTACCATGGAACTTCATGGAAGCTTCCACCAGACTCCATGGGCTCAGCCTCCTCCGACCCACAATCACATCTTTCTGATAGGGCTTTAGGCCATTGGCAAGGAGAGAGTACAGGGAAGGGCACAAGTGATTCAGGACCAGGTAGCCCAATACTGGGCTCAGTCTGCTATCCCCAAGTTGTGCCTACAAAAGAAATTGTGAAAAGTCTGGATCTCGGTAATACCGCAGTGAAACCACTAACATCCAACTTGCTTGGTACACCACCCTGCACCTGTCCGCCATCCGAGTCTTATGCCATGTGGTAACGTCCGCAGCCAAAGCACTTCCCTAACCTTGTGCTGACCTGGAGTGCACTGCAGTATCAGGCGCAAATTATCACAAAGATCCTGGACAGGACTGGGACCAGCTCACAATTTACTCATTTCTTCAACTCGTAGATTTTCCGGTCGGATTTTAGTCTAAATTCTGACTCCCCCCACCCCCCCCCCAATCAGGAACTGGTGCCTCAGCGATAAGGATGAAGATTATGCATGAAGGCACCCGATTTCCACAACACCGGACCATGAGTCCCCCCAACCATGTGATATGGGACAATAGCAGCAATTACATAGGTGTCGCTGAACATCGCAGAACATGTCTGGAAATCCAGAAACTTCAGAACCTCACCTGGTACCAATCACCAGCAACTTCACAAATAACATGTTCCACCAGGAGAAGAAAAGATCGGGTTCATCTATGGAAAGCATAAAGTATCTGCATCTCCCCATCCTTACGGAATCTTGTCACAATCCCAGGAAAGGAAAAACCCAGGTGATACTAATACTTCCACATGGATAACACTAATTAGGAGAGATTGTTAACCCCTTATCCTGTGGCAATGGTTGCTCCAGGATGAAGCTCTGTCCTCTGGGACAATCCTCAGGGAGGACCTCTCACCTTCTGCACTTGGTTCCTGCTTGTGTTGAAGTGAGAGATGATCTTCTCCACAGAAGAGCCGACGGCAATGAGGAGACCTAGAAGCACAAGACGGTAAGAGGCGAGGGCCAGAAAGTCCCTGCTAGGAGGGAGGAGGAGGCTCCCGTCTACCGTCCGTAGGGGAAGAGGAGGAGGAGGCTCCCGTCTACCGTCCGTAGGGGAAGAGGAGGAGGAGGCTCCCGTCTACCGTCCGTAGGGGAAGAGGAGGAGGAGGCTCCCGTCTACCGTCCGTAGGGGAAGAGGAGGAGGAGGCTCCCGTCTACCGTCCGTAGGGGAAGAGGAGGAGGAGGCTCCCGTCTACCGTCCGTAGGGGAAGAGGAGGAGGAGGCTCCCGTCTACCGTCCGTAGGGGAAGAGGAGGAGGAGGCTCCCGTCTACCGTCCGTAGGGGAAGAGGAGGAGGAGGCTCCCGTCTACCGTCCGTAGGGGAAGAGGAGGAGGAGGCTCCCGTCTACCGTCCGTAGGGGAAGAGGAGGAGGAGGCTCCCGTCTACCGTCCGTAGGGGAAGAGGAGGAGGAGGCTCCCGTCTACCGTCCGTAGGGGAAGAGGAGGAGGAGGCTCCCGTCTACCGTCCGTAGGGGAAGAGGAGGAGGAGGCTCCCGTCTACCGTCCGTAGGGGAAGAGGAGGAGGAGGCTCCCGTCTACCGTCCGTAGGGGAAGAGGAGGAGGAGGCTCCCGTCTACCGTCCGTAGGGGAAGAGGAGGAGGAGGCTCCCGTCTACCGTCCGTAGGGGAAGAGGAGGAGGAGGCTCCCGTCTACCGTCCGTAGGGGAAGAGGAGGAGGAGGCTCCCGTCTACCGTCCGTAGGGGAAGAGGAGGAGGAGGCTCCCGTCTACCGTCCGTAGGGGAAGAGGAGGAGGAGGCTCCCGTCTACCGTCCGTAGGGGAAGAGGAGGAGGAGGCTCCCGTCTACCGTCCGTAGGGGAAGAGGAGGAGGAGGCTCCCGTCTACCGTCCGTAGGGGAAGAGGAGGAGGAGGCTCCTGTAGGTGCCCCTGGCATTAGATTGTAAGTTCTGAGGTCATTTTGTAAGTGGATTGTGTTCTCTTAAGGTTTAAAATTACTGTTGGGGTCTCTAATCTAAGTCTGGGGGTACAATTTCCCTGTAAATTAGCCTTTGTTGCATCATGGACAAAGGTCCAGCACTCACTTTTCTTCTGCCTCTGTTCATAGTCTTCAGCCTCATCCGCCATCAACAGTTCACAGTCAGCAACTGCAGGAAACAGAAATCACACAGGGTCACACGCACGACACGGGGTGAGAAACCATCCCACACTTCATGAGACGGACAGGAGGTGTCCTGGGGGTGACCGTGTGCTGAGGAGGGTGACTGAAGGTCACAGCAGAGAAGCCGCCATGACACTCATCATGCGAGGCAGACACAAGGCCCTGAGCGGCACCTGGGATGAAGGTGATTTACCTGCTGGAAATGAAGGGTCATCACAACCAAAGGGCCGAAGGTCAGTACAAGTATATGAGGACAGGGGCAATAAACAGATCCTATACACCAACAGAGACAAAGGAGGTCTCTACATAACCAACGAGGGACAACCAGGCTCCTGTACACGACCCCCCGGGAGGAAAGGAGGATGCTCCTGTACACGACCCCCAGGGAGGCAAGGAGGAGGCTCCTGTACACGACCCCCCGGGAGGAAAGGAGGAGGCTCCTGTATACGACCCCCCGGGAGGCAAGGAGGAGGCTCCTGTACACGACCCCCAGGGAGGAAAGGAGGAGGCTCCTGTACACGCCCCCCCCGGGAGGAAAGGAGGAGGCTCCTGTACACGACCCCCCGGGAGGAAAGGAGGAGGCTCCTGTACACGCCCCCCCCCGGGAGGAAAGGAGGAGGCTCCTGTACACGACCCCCCGGGAGGAAAGGAGGAGGCTCCTGTACACGACCCCCCGGGAGGAAAGGAGGAGGCTCCTGTACACGACCCCCCGGGAGGAAAGGAGGAGGCTCCTGTACACGACCCCCCGGGAGGAAAGGAGGAGGCTCCTGTACACGACCCCCCGGGAGGAAAGGAGGAGGCTCCTGTACACGACCCCCCGGGAGGAAAGGAGGAGGCTCCTGTACACGACCCCCCGGGAGGAAAGGAGGAGGCTCCTGTACACGACCCCCCGGGAGGAAAGGAGGAGGCTCCTGTACACGACCCCCCGGGAGGAAAGGAGGAGGCTCCTGTACACGACCCCCAGGGAGGCAAGGAGGAGGCTCCTGTACACGACCCCCTGGGAGGAAAGGAGGAGGCTCCTGTACACGACCCCCCGGGAGGAAAGGAGGAGGCTCCTATATACAACCCCCCCAGGAGGCAAGGAGGAGGCTCCTGTACACGACCCCCTGGGAGGAAAGGAGGAGGCTCCTGTACACGACCCCCCGGGAGGAAAGGAGGAGGCTCCTATATACAACCCCCCCAGGAGGCAAGGAGGAGGCTCCTGTATACGACCCCCAGGGAGGCAAGGAGGAGGCTCCTGTACACGACCCCCCCAGGAGGCAAGGAGGAGGCTCCTGTACACGACCCCCCGGGAGGAAAGGAGGAGGCTCCTGTACACGACCCCCAAGGAGGAAAGGAGGAGGCTCCTGTACACGACCCCCAGGGAGGCAAGGAGGAGGCTCCTGTACACGACCCCCTGGGAGGAAAGGAGGAGGCTCCTGTACACGACCCCCCGGGAGGAAAGGAGGAGGCTCCTATATACAACCCCCCCAGGAGGCAAGGAGGAGGCTCCTATATACAACCCCCCCAGGAGGCAAGGAGGAGGCTCCTGTATACGACCCCCAGGGAGGCAAGGAGGAGGCTCCTGTACACGACCCCCAGGGAGGCAAGGAGGAGGCTCCTGTACACGACCCCCCGGGAGGAAAGGAGGAGGCTCCTATATACAACCTCCCAGGAGGCAAGGAGGAGGCTCCTGTATACGACCCCCCGGGAGGCAAGGAGGAGGCTCCTGTACACGACCCCCCGGGAGGCAAGGAGGAGGCTCCTATATACAACCCCCCAGGAGGCAAGGAGGAGGCTCCTGTACACGACCCCCCGGGAGGCAAGGAGGTGGCTCCTGTACACGACCCCCCGGGAGGAAAGGAGGAGGCTCCTGTACAAGAACCCCCGGGAGGCAAGGAGAAGGCTCCTGTACACGACCCTCAGGAAGGAAAGGAGGAGGCTCCTGTACACGACCCCCCGGGAGGCGAGGAGGAGCCTCCTGTACACGACCCCCCGGGAGGAAAGGAGGAGCCTCCTATACACGACCCTCAGGGAGGCAAGGAGGAGGCTTCTGTACACGAACCCCCGGGAGGCAAGGAGGAGGCTCCTGTACACGACCCTCAGGAAGGAAAGGAGGAGGCTCCTGTACACGACCCCCAGGGAGGCAAGGAGGAGGCTCCTGTACACGACCCCCAGGGAGGCAAGGAGGAGGCTCCTGTACACGAACCCCCGGGAGGCAAGGAGAAGGCTCCTGTACACGACCCTCAGGAAGGAGGCTCCTCCTTTCCTCCCGGGGGGTCGTGTACAGGAGGCTCCTCCTTGCCTCCCGGGGGGTCGTGTACAGGAGCCTCCTGTACACGACCCCCCGGGAGGAAAGGAGGAGCCTCCTATACACGACCCCCAGGGAGGAGGCTCCTGTACAAGAACCCCCGGGAGGAAAGGAGAAGGCTCCTGTACACGACCCTCAGGAAGGAAAGGAGGAGGCTCCTGTACACGACCCCCAGGGAGGCAAGGAGGAGGCTCCTGTACACGACCCCCCGGGAGGCAAGGAGGAGGCTCCTGTACACGACCCCCCGGGAGGAAAAGAGGAGGCTCCTGTACACGACCCCCCGGGAGGCAAGGAGGAGGCTCCTGTACACGACCCCCTGGGAGGAAAGGAGGAGCCTCCTATACACGACCCCCAGGGAGGCAAGGAGGAGGCTCCTGTACACGAACCCCCGGGAGGCAAGGAGAAGGCTCCTGTACACGAGCCTCAGGAAGGAAAGGAGGCTCCTGTACACGACCCTCAGGAAGGAAAGGAGGAGGCTCCTGTACACGACCCCCCGGGAGGCAAGGAGGAGGCTCCTGTACACGATCCTCAGGAAGGAAAAGGAGGAGGCTTCTGTACACAACCCCCCGGGAGGCAAGGAGGAGGCTCCTGTACACGACCCCCCAGGAGGCAAGGAGGAGGCTCCTGTACACGAGCCTCAGGAAGGAAAGGAGGAGCCTCCTGTACATGACCCCCCGGGAGGCAAGGAGGAGGCTCCTATACACAACCCCCCGGGAGGAAAGGAGGAGGCTCCTGTACACGACCCCCCGGGAGGAAAGGAGGAGGCTCCTGTACACGACCCCCCGGGAGGAAAGGAAATGGATCCTATACACAACCCCCCCGGGAGGCAAGGAGGAGGCTCCTATACACAACCCCCCCGGGAGGCAAGGAGGAGGCTCCTATACACAACCCCCCCGGGAGGCAAGGAGGAGGCTCCTATACACAACCCCCCCGGGAGGCAAGGAGGAGGCTCCTATACACAACCCCCCCGGGAGGCAAGGGGGTGGGCCTCCTCTCTCTCCCCTTCCTTCCTCTCTCTGTCTCTCTCCTTCCCCTCTCTCCCTCCTTCCCCTCTCTCCCTCTCTGTCTCTCTCCTTTCTCTCTCTCTCCTTTCTCTATCTCTCTCTCCTTCCTCTGTCTCTCTCCTTCCTCTCTCTCTTCCTCCTTCTTCTCTCTCTCCTTCTCTCTCTCCTTCTCTCTATCTCTCCTTCCTCTGTCTCTCTCCTTCCTCTGTCTCTTCCTCCTTCTTCTCTCTCTCCTTCTCTCTCTCTCTGTCTCTCCTTCCTTTCTCTCTCCTTCATCTATCTCTTCCTCCTTCTTCTCTCTCTCCTTCTCTTTCCCTCCTTCCTCTCTCTCTCTCCTTCCTCTCTCTCTCTGTCTCTCTCCTTCCTCTCTCACTTCCTCCTTCTTCTCTCTCCCTCCTTCCTCTCTCTCTCTGTCTCTCCTTCCTCTGTCTCTCTCCTTCCTCTCTCTGTCTCTCCTTCCTTTCTCTCTCCTTCATCTGTCTCTTCCTCCTTCTCTCTCTCCTTCTCTTTCCCTCCTTCCTCTCTCTCTCTGTCTCTCTCCTTCCTCTCTCACTTCCTCCTTCTTCTCTCTCCCTCCTTCCTCTCTCTCTCTCCTTCCTTTCTCTCTCCTTCATCTGTCTCTTCCTCCTTCTTCTCTCTCTCCTTCTCTCTCTCTCCTTCCTCTCTCTCTCCTTCCTCTCTCTCTCCTTCCTCTCTCTCTCTGTCTCTCTCCTTCCTCTCTCACTTCCTCCTTCTTCTCTCTCCCTCCTTCCTCTCTCTCTCTGTCTCTCTCCCTCCTTCCTCTCTCTCTCTCCTTCCTCTCTCTCTTCCTCCTTCCTCTCTCTCTCTCTCTCCTTTCTCTCCCTCTCCCAGAGCTGGAGGCTCCTGAGGTTTTGGGGGGTCTGGTTTGTGATGAGGGGCGCGGGTCACGTGCTGGGGGCGGGGCCGTCACTCACCCTGTGCGGCCGCAGATCCGCTCACACTACCGGCAGCTGATAGGCTGGTGACGTCACGTGCCCCGCAGCCGCTCTCACTTCCTGTAAGTGGCGATCACGTGACTCTCGCCTCGCATTCCCGCCAAATCATAGAGCGCGGGAACAGATACACGGGGGAGGAGGAGGGTGTGAGAGGTCAGATACACGGGGGAGGAGGAGGGTGTGAGAGGTCAGATACACGGGGGAGGAGGAGGGTGTGAGAGGTCAGATACACGGGGGGAGGAGGGTGTGAGAGGTCAGATACACGGGGGGAGGGTGTGAGAGGTCAGATACACGGGGGAGGAGGAGGGTGTGAGAGGTCAGATACACGGGGGAGGAGGAGGGTGTGAGAGGTCAGATACACGGGGGAGGAGGAGGGAGTGAGAGGTCAGATACACGGGGGAGGAGGAGGGTGTGAGAGGTTAGATACACGGGGGGAGGAGGGTGTGAGAGGTCAGATACACGGGGGAGGAGGAGGGTGTGAGAGGTTAGATACACGGGGGAGGAGGAGGAGGGTGTGAGAAGTCAGATACACGGGGGAGGAGGAGGGTGTGAGAGGTCAGATACACGGGGGAGGAGGAGGGTGTGAGAGGTCAGATACACGGGGGAGGAGGAGGGTGTGAGAGGTCAGATACACGGGGGAGGAGGAGGGTGTGAGAGGTCAGATACACGGGGAGGAGGAGGGTGTGAGAGGTCAGATACACGGAGGAGGAGGAGGAGGGTGTGAGAGGTCAGATACACGGAGGAGGAGGAGGGTGTGAGAGGTCAGATACACAGGGGAGGAGGAGGGTGTGAGAGGTCAGATACACGGGGGAGGAGGGTGTGAGAGGTCAGATACACGGGGGAGGAGGAGGGTGTGAGAGGTCAGATACACGGGGGAGGAGGAGGAGGGTGTGAGAGGTCAGATACACGGGGGAGGAGGAGGGTGTGAGAGGTCAGATACACGGGGGAGGAGGAGGGTGTGAGAGGTCAGATACACGGGGGAGGAGGAGGGTGTGAGAGGTCAGATACACGGGGGAGGAGGAGGGTGTGAGAGGTCAGATACACGGGGGAGGAGGAGGGAGTGAGAGGTCAGATACACGGGGGAGGAGGAGGGTGTGAGAGGTTAGATACACGGGGGGAGGAGGGTGTGAGAGGTCAGATACACGGGGGAGGAGGAGGGTGTGAGAGGTTAGATACACGGGGGAGGAGGAGGAGGGTGTGAGAGGTCAGATACACGGGGGGAGGAGGAGGAGGGTGTGAGAGGTCAGATACACGGGGGAGGAGGAGGGTGTGAGAGGTCAGATACACGGGGGAGGAGGAGGAGGGTGTGAGAGGTCAGATACACGGGGGAGGAGGGTGTGAGAGGTTAGATACACGGGGGAGGAGGAGGAGGGTGTGAGAGGTCAGATACACGGGGGGAGGAGGAGGAGGGTGTGAGAGGTCAGATACACGGGGGAGGAGGAGGGTGTGAGAGGTCAGATACACGGGGGAGGAGGAGGAGGGTGTGAGAGGTCAGATACACGGGGGAGGAGGAGGGTGTGAGAGGTCAGATACACGGGGGAGGAGGAGGGTGTGAGAGGTCAGATACACGGGGGGAGGAGGGTGTGAGAGGTCAGATACACGGGGGAGGAGGAGGGTGTGAGAGGTCAGATACACGGGGGGAGGAGGGTGTGAGAGGTCAGATACACGGGGAGAGGAGGAGGAGGGTGTGAGAGGTCAGATACACGGAGGAGGAGGAGGGTGTGAGAGGTCAGATACACGGGGGAGGAGGAGGGTGTGAGAGGTCAGATACACGGGGGGAGGAGGGTGTGAGAGGTCAGATACACGGGGGAGGAGGAGGGTGTGAGAGGTCAGATACACGGGGGAGAAGGGGAGGGTGTGAGAGGTCAGATACACAGGGAGAAGAGGAGGGTGTGAGAGGTCAGATACACGGGGGAGGAGGAGGGAGTGAGAGGTCAGATACACGGGGGAGGAGGAGGGTGTGAGAGGTTAGATACACGGGGGAGGAGGAGGAGGGTGTGAGAGGTCAGATACACGGGGGGAGGAGGAGGAGGGTGTGAGAGGTCAGATACACGGGGGAGGAGGAGGGTGTGAGAGGTCAGATACACGGTGGAGGAGGAGGAGGGTGTGAGAGGTCAGATACACGGGGGAGGAGGAGGGTGTGAGAGGTCAGATACACGGGGGAGAAGGAGGGTGTGAGAGGTCAGATACACAGGGAGAAGAGGAGGGTGTGAGAGGTCAGATACACGGGGGAGGAGGAGGGTGTGAGAGGTCAGATACACGGGGGAGGAGGAGGGTGTGAGAGGTCAGATACACGGGGGAGGAGGAGGGTGTGAGAGGTCAGATACACGGGGAGGAGGAGGGTGTGAGAGGTCAGATACACGGAGGAGGAGGAGGGTGTGAGAAGTCAGATACACGGGGGAGGAGGAGGGTGTGAGAGGTCAGATACACGGGGGAGGAGGAGGGTGTGAGAGGTCAGATACACGGGGGGAGGAGGGTGTGAGAGGTCAGATACACGGGGGAGGAGGAGGGTGTGAGAGGTCAGATACACGGGGGAGGAGGAGGGTGTGAGAAGTCAGATACACGGGGGAGGAGGAGGAGGGTGTGAGAGGTCAGATACACGGGGGAGGAGGAGGGTGTGAGAGGTCAGATACACGGGGGAGGAGGAGGGTGTGAGAGGTCAGATACACGGGGGGAGGAGGAGGGTGTGAGAGGTCAGATACACGGGGGGGGAGGAGGGTGTGAGAGGTCAGATACACGGGGGGAGGAGGGTGTGAGAAGTCAGATACACGGGGGGGAGGAGGAGGGTGTGAGAAGTCAGATACACGGGGGAGGAGGAGGGTGTGAGAGGTCAGATACACGGGGGAGGAGGAGGAGGGTGTGAGAGGTCAGATACACGGGGGAGGAGGAGGGTGTGAGAGGTCAGATACACGGGGGAGGAGGAGGGTGTGAGAGGTCAGATACACGGGGGGAGGAGGGTGTGAGAGGTCAGATACACGGGGGAGGAGGAGGGTGTGAGAGGTCAGATACACGGGGGGAGGAGGGTGTGAGAGGTCAGATACACGGGGAGAGGAGGAGGAGGGTGTGAGAGGTCAGATACACGGGGGGAGGAGGAGGAGGGTGTGAGAGGTCAGATACACGGGGGAGGAGGAGGGTGTGAGAGGTCAGATACACGGTGGAGGAGGAGGAGGGTGTGAGAGGTCAGATACACGGGGGAGGAGGAGGGTGTGAGAGGTCAGATACACGGGGGAGAAGGAGGGTGTGAGAGGTCAGATACACAGGGAGAAGAGGAGGGTGTGAGAGGTCAGATACACGGGGGAGGAGGAGGGTGTGAGAGGTTAGATACACGGGGGAGGAGGAGGAGGGTGTGAGAGGTCAGATACACGGGGGGAGGAGGAGGAGGGTGTGAGAGGTCAGATACACGGGGGAGGAGGAGGGTGTGAGAGGTCAGATACACGGGGGAGGAGGAGGAGGGTGTGAGAGGTCAGATACACGGGGGAGGAGGAGGGTGTGAGAGGTCAGATACACGGGGGAGGAGGAGGAGGGTGTGAGAGGTCAGATACACGGGGGAGGAGGAGGGTGTGAGAGGTCAGATACACGGGGGAGGAGGAGGGTGTGAGAGGTCAGATACACGGGGGGAGGAGGGTGTGAGAGGTCAGATACACGGGGGAGGAGGAGGGTGTGAGAGGTCAGATACACGGGGGGAGGAGGGTGTGAGAGGTCAGATACACGGGGAGAGGAGGAGGAGGGTGTGAGAGGTCAGATACACGGGGGGAGGAGGAGGAGGGTGTGAGAGGTCAGATACACGGGGGAGGAGGAGGGTGTGAGAGGTCAGATACACGGTGGAGGAGGAGGAGGGTGTGAGAGGTCAGATACACGGGGGAGGAGGAGGGTGTGAGAGGTCAGATACACGGGGGAGAAGGAGGGTGTGAGAGGTCAGATACACAGGGAGAAGAGGAGGGTGTGAGAGGTCAGATACACGGGGGAGGAGGAGGGTGTGAGAGGTCAGATACACGGGGGAGGAGGAGGGTGTGAGAGGTCAGATACACGGGGGAGGAGGAGGGTGTGAGAGGTCAGATACACGGGGAGGAGGAGGGTGTGAGAGGTCAGATACACGGAGGAGGAGGAGGGTGTGAGAAGTCAGATACACGGGGGAGGAGGAGGGTGTGAGAAGTCAGATACACGGGGGAGGAGGAGGGTGTGAGAGGTCAGATACACGGGGGGAGGAGGGTGTGAGAGGTCAGATACACGGGGGAGGAGGAGGGTGTGAGAAGTCAGATACACGGGGGAGGAGGAGGGTGTGAGAAGTCAGATACACGGGGGGGAGGAGGAGGGTGTGAGAAGTCAGATACACGGGGGAGGAGGAGGGTGTGAGAGGTCAGATACACGGGGGAGGAGGAGGGTGTGAGAGGTCAGATACACGGGGGAGGAGGAGGGTGTGAGAGGTCAGATACACGGGGGAGGAGGAGGGTGTGAGAGGTCAGATACACGGGGGGAGGAGGGTGTGAGAGGTCAGATACACGGGGGGAGGGTGTGAGAGGTCAGATACACGGGGGAGGAGGAGGGTGTGAGAGGTCAGATACACGGGGGAGGAGGAGGGTGTGAGAGGTCAGATACACGGGGGAGGAGGAGGGAGTGAGAGGTCAGATACACGGGGGAGGAGGAGGGTGTGAGAGGTTAGATACACGGGGGGAGGAGGGTGTGAGAGGTCAGATACACGGGGGAGGAGGAGGGTGTGAGAGGTTAGATACACGGGGGAGGAGGAGGAGGGTGTGAGAGGTCAGATACACGGGGGGAGGAGGAGGAGGGTGTGAGAGGTCAGATACACGGGGGAGGAGGAGGGTGTGAGAGGTCAGATACACGGGGGAGGAGGAGGAGGGTGTGAGAGGTCAGATACACGGGGGAGGAGGAGGGTGTGAGAGGTCAGATACACGGGGGAGGAGGAGGGTGTGAGAGGTCAGATACACGGGGGAGGAGGAGGAGGGTGTGAGAGGTCAGATACACGGGGGAGGAGGGTGTGAGAGGTTAGATACACGGGGGAGGAGGAGGAGGGTGTGAGAGGTCAGATACACGGGGGGAGGAGGAGGAGGGTGTGAGAGGTCAGATACACGGGGGAGGAGGAGGGTGTGAGAGGTCAGATACACGGGGGAGGAGGAGGAGGGTGTGAGAGGTCAGATACACGGGGGAGGAGGAGGGTGTGAGAGGTCAGATACACGGGGGAGGAGGAGGGTGTGAGAGGTCAGATACACGGGGGGAGGAGGGTGTGAGAGGTCAGATACACGGGGGAGGAGGAGGGTGTGAGAGGTCAGATACACGGGGGGAGGAGGGTGTGAGAGGTCAGATACACGGGGAGAGGAGGAGGAGGGTGTGAGAGGTCAGATACACGGAGGAGGAGGAGGGTGTGAGAGGTCAGATACACGGGGGAGGAGGAGGGTGTGAGAGGTCAGATACACGGGGGAGGAGGAGGAGGGTGTGAGAGGTCAGATACACGGGGGAGGAGGAGGGTGTGAGAGGTCAGATACACGGGGGGGGAGGAGGGTGTGAGAGGTCAGATACACGGGGGAGAAGGAGGGTGTGAGAGGTCAGATACACAGGGAGAAGAGGAGGGTGTGAGAGGTCAGATACACGGGGGAGGAGGAGGGTGTGAGAGGTCAGATACACGGGGGAGGAGGAGGGTGTGAGAGGTCAGATACACGGGGGAGGAGGAGGGTGTGAGAGGTCAGATACACGGGGGAGGAGGAGGGAGTGAGAGGTCAGATACACGGGGGAGGAGGAGGGTGTGAGAGGTTAGATACACGGGGGAGGAGGAGGAGGGTGTGAGAGGTCAGATACACGGGGGGAGGAGGAGGAGGGTGTGAGAGGTCAGATACACGGGGGAGGAGGAGGGTGTGAGAGGTCAGATACACGGTGGAGGAGGAGGAGGGTGTGAGAGGTCAGATACACGGGGGAGGAGGAGGGTGTGAGAGGTCAGATACACGGGGGAGAAGGAGGGTGTGAGAGGTCAGATACACAGGGAGAAGAGGAGGGTGTGAGAGGTCAGATACACGGGGGAGGAGGAGGGTGTGAGAGGTCAGATACACGGGGGAGGAGGAGGGTGTGAGAGGTCAGATACACGGGGGAGGAGGAGGGTGTGAGAGGTCAGATACACGGGGAGGAGGAGGGTGTGAGAGGTCAGATACACGGAGGAGGAGGAGGGTGTGAGAAGTCAGATACACGGGGGAGGAGGAGGGTGTGAGAGGTCAGATACACGGGGGAGGAGGAGGGTGTGAGAGGTCAGATACACGGGGGGAGGAGGGTGTGAGAGGTCAGATACACGGGGGAGGAGGAGGGTGTGAGAGGTCAGATACACGGGGGAGGAGGAGGGTGTGAGAAGTCAGATACACGGGGGAGGAGGAGGGTGTGAGAAGTCAGATACACGGGGGGAGGAGGAGGGTGTGAGAAGTCAGATACACGGGGGAGGAGGAGGGTGTGAGAGGTCAGATACACGGGGGAGGAGGAGGGTGTGAGAGGTCAGATACACGGGGGAGGAGGAGGGTGTGAGAGGTCAGATACACGGGGGAGGAGGAGGGTGTGAGAGGTCAGATACACGGGGGAGGAGGAGGGTGTGAGAGGTCAGATACACGGGGGAGGAGGAGGGTGTGAGAGGTCAGATACACGGGGGAGGAGGAGGGTGTGAGAGGTCAGATACACGGGGGGAGGAGGAGGGTGTGAGAGGTCAGATACACGGGGGGAGGAGGAGGGTGTGAGAGGTCAGATACACGGGGGAGGAGGAGGGTGTGAGAGGTCAGATACACGGGGGAGGAGGAGGGTGTGAGAGGTCAGATACACGGGGAGGAGGAGGGTGTGAGAGGTCAGATACACGGGGGAGGAGGAAGGTGTGAGAGGTCAGATACACGGGGGAGGAGGAGGGTGTGAGAGGTCAGATACACGGGGGAGGAGGGTGTGAGAGGTCAGATACACGGAGGAGGAGGAGGGTGTGAGAGGTCAGATACACGGAGGAGGAGGAGGGTGTGAGAGGTCAGATACACGGAGGAGGAGGGTGTGAGAGGTCAGATACACGGGGGGAGGAGGGTGTGAGAGGTCAGATACACGGGGAGGAGGAGGGTGTGAGAGGTCAGATACACGGGGGAGGAGGAGGGTGTGAGAGGTCAGATACACGGGGGAGGAGGAGGGTGTGAGAGGTCAGATACACGGGGGAGGAGGAGGGTGTGAGAGGTCAGATATACGGGGGGAGGAGGAGGGTGTGAGAGGTCAGATACACGGGGGGAGGAGGAGGGTGTGAGAGGTCAGATACACAGGGGAGGAGGAGGGTGTGAGAGGTCAGATACACGGGGGGAGGGTGTGAGAGGTCAGATACACGGGGGAGGAGGAGGGTGTGAGAGGTCAGATACACGGGGGAGGAGGAGGGTGTGAGAGGTCAGATACACGGGGGAGGAGGAGGGTGTGAGAGGTCAGATACACGGGGGAGGAGGAGGGTGTGAGAGGTCAGATACACGGGGGAGGAGGAGGGTGTGAGAGGTCAGATACACGGGGGGAGGGTGTGAGAGGTCAGATACACAGGGGGGGGAGGGTGTGAGAGGTCAGATACACGGGGGGAGGAGGGTGTGAGAGGTCAGATACACGGGGGGAGGAGGAGGAGGGTGTGAGAGGTCAGATACACGGGGAGGAGGAGGGTGTGAGAGGTCAGATACACGGGGGGGGGAGGAGGAGGGTGTGAGAGGTCAGATACACGGGGGGGAGGAGGAGGGTGTGAGAGGTCAGATACACGGGGGAGGAGGAGGAGGGTGTGAGAGGTCAGATACACGGGGAGGAGGGTGTGAGAGGTCAGATACACGGGGGAGGAGGAGGGTGTGAGAGGTCAGATACACGGGGGAGGAGGAGGGTGTGAGAGGTCAGATACACGGGGGAGGAGGAGGAGGGTGTGAGAGGTCAGATACACGGGGGAGGAGGAGGGTGTGAGAGGTCAGATACACGGGGGAGGAGGAGGGTGTGAGAGGTCAGATACACGGGGGAGGAGGAGGGTGTGAGAGGTCAGATACACGGGGGAGGAGGAGGGTGTGAGAGGTCAGATACACGGGGGGGAGGGTGTGAGAGGTCAGATACACGGGGGAGGAGGAGGAGGGTGTGAGAGGTCAGATACACGGGGGAGGAGGAGGGTGTGAGAGGTCAGATACACGGGGGAGGAGGAGGGTGTGAGAGGTCAGATACACGGGGGAGGAGGAGGGTGCGAGAGGTCAGATACACGGGGGAGGAGGAGGGTGCGAGAGGTCAGATACACGGGGGGAGGAGGAGGAGGGTGTGAGAGGTCAGATACACGGGGGGAGGAGGAGGGTGTGAGAGGTCAGATACACGGGGGGAGGAGGAGGGTGTGAGAGGTCAGATACACGGAGGAGGAGGAGGGTGTGAGAGGTCAGATACACGGGGGGAGGAGGAGGGTGTGAGAGGTCAGATACACGGAGGAGGAGGGTGTGAGAGGTCAGATACACGGGGGAGGAGGAGGGTGTGAGAGGTCAGATACACGGGGGAGGAGGAGGGTGTGAGAGGTCAGATACACGGGGGAGGAGGAGGGTGTGAGAGGTCAGATACACGGGGGGGAGGAGGGTGTGAGAGGTCAGATACACGGGGGGAGGAGGAGGGTGTGAGAGGTCAGATACACGGGGGGAGGAGGAGGGTGTGAGAGGTCAGATACACGGGGGAGGAGGAGGGTGTGAGAGGTCAGATACACGGGGGGAGGGTGTGAGAGGTCAGATACACAGGGGGGGAGGGTGTGAGAGGTCAGATACACGGGAGGAGGGTGTGAGAGGTCAGATACACGGGGGAGGAGGAGGGTGTGAGAGGTCAGATACACGGGGGGAGGAGGAGGGTGTGAGAGGTCAGATACACGGGGGGAGGAGGAGGGTGTGAGAGGTCAGATACACGGGGGGAGGAGGAGGGTGTGAGAGGTCAGATACACGGGGGAGGAGGAGGGTGTGAGAGGTCAGATACACGGGGGGAGGGTGTGAGAGGTCAGATACACAGGGGAGGAGGAGGGTGTGAGAGGTCAGATACACGGGAGGAGGGTGTGAGAGGTCAGATACACGGGGGAGGAGGAGGGTGAGAGAGGTCAGATACACGGGGGAGGAGGAGGGTGTGAGAGGTCAGATACACGGGGGAGGAGGAGGGTGTGAGAGGTCAGATACACGGGGGAGGAGGAGGGTGTGAGAGGTCAGATACACGGGGGAGGAGGAGGGTGTGAGAGGTCAGATACACGGGAGGAGGGTGTGAGAGGTCAGATACACGGGGGAGGAGGAGGGTGTGAGAGGTCAGATACACGGGGGAGGAGGAGGGTGTGAGAGGTCAGATACACGGGAGGAGGGTGTGAGAGGTCAGATACACGGGGGAGGAGGAGGGTGTGAGAGGTCAGATACACGGGGGAGGAGGAGGGTGTGAGAGGTCAGATACACGGGGGAGGAGGAGGGTGTGAGAGGTCAGATACACGGAGGAGGAGGAGGGTGTGAGAGGTCAGATATACGGGGGAGGAGGAGGGTGTGAGAGGTCAGATACACGGGGGGAGGAGGAGGGTGTGAGAGGTCAGATACACGGGGGAGGAGGAGGGTGTGAGAGGTCAGATACACGGGGGGAGGGTGTGAGAGGTCAGATACACAGGGGGGGAGGGTGTGAGAGGTCAGATACACAGGGGGGGAGGGTGTGAGAGGTCAGATACACGGGAGGAGGGTGTGAGAGGTCAGATACACGGGGGAGGAGGAGGGTGTGAGAGGTCAGATACACGGGGGGGAGGGTGTGAGAGGTCAGATACACGGGGGAGGAGGAGGAGGGTGTGAGAGGTCAGATACACGGGGGAGGAGGAGGGTGTGAGAGGTCAGATACACGGGGGAGGAGGAGGGTGTGAGAGGTCAGATACACGGAGGAGGGTGTGAGAGGTCAGATACACGGGGGAGGAGGAGGGTGTGAGAGGTCAGATACACGGGGGAGGAGGAGGGTGTGAGAGGTCAGATACACGGGGGAGGAGGAGGGTGTGAGAGGTCAGATACACGGGGGAGGAGGAGGGTGTGAGAGGTCAGATACACGGGGGGAGGAGGAGGGTGTGAGAGGTCAGATACACGGGGGGGGAGGAGGGTGTGAGAGGTCAGATACACGGGGGAGGAGGAGGGTGTGAGAGGTCAGATACACGGGGGGAGGAGGAGGGTGTGAGAGGTCAGATACACGGGGGAGGAGGAGGGTGTGAGAGGTCAGATACACGGGGGGGAGGAGGGTGTGAGAGGTCAGATACACGGGGGGAGGAGGAGGGTGTGAGGTCAGATACACGGGGGGAGGAGGAGGGTGTGAGAGGTCAGATACACGGGGGAGGAGGAGGGTGTGAGAGGTCAGATACACGGGGGGAGGGTGTGAGAGGTCAGATAAACGGGGGGAGGAGGGTGTGAGAGGTCAGATACACAGGGGGGGAGGGTGTGAGAGGTCAGATACACGGGAGGAGGGTGTGAGAGGTCAGATACACGGGGGAGGAGGAGGGTGTGAGAGGTCAGATACACGGGGGGAGGAGGAGGGTGTGAGAGGTCAGATACACGGGGGGAGGAGGAGGGTGTGAGAGGTCAGATACACGGGGGAGGAGGAGGGTGTGAGAGGTCAGATACACGGGGGAGGAGGAGGGTGTGAGAGGTCAGATACACGGGGGGAGGGTGTGAGAGGTCAGATACACGGGAGGAGGGTGTGAGAGGTCAGATACACCGGGGAGGAGGAGGGTGTGAGAGGTCAGATACACGGGGGAGGAGGAGGGTGTGAGAGGTCAGATACACGGGAGGAGGGTGTGAGAGGTCAGATACACCGGGGAGGAGGAAGGTGTGAGAGGTCAGATACACGGGGAAGGAGGAGGGTGTGAGAGGTCAGATACACGGGGGAGGAGGAGGGTGTGAGAGGTCAGATACACGGGGGAGGAGGAGGGTGTGAGAGGTCAGATACACGGAGGAGGAGGGTGTGAGAGGTCAGATATACGGGGGGAGGAGGAGGGTGTGAGAGGTCAGATACACGGGGGGAGGAGGAGGGTGTGAGAGGTCAGATACACGGGGGAGGAGGAGGGTGTGAGAGGTCAGATACACGGGGGGAGGGTGTGAGAGGTCAGATACACAGGGGGGGAGGGTGTGAGAGGTCAGATACACAGGGGGGGAGGGTGTGAGAGGTCAGATACACGGGAGGAGGGTGTGAGAGGTCAGATACACGGGGGAGGA
Organism: Engystomops pustulosus; assembly: GCF_040894005.1. Classification (NCBI taxonomy): domain Eukaryota; kingdom Metazoa; phylum Chordata; class Amphibia; order Anura; family Leptodactylidae; genus Engystomops; species Engystomops pustulosus. Next base: position 188,929 of record NW_027284984.1, read on the forward strand.
GGAGGGTGTGAGAGGTCAGATACACGGGGGAGGAGGAGGGTGTGAGAGGTCAGATACACGGGGGAGGAGGAGGGTGTGAGAGGTCAGATACACGGGGGAGGAGGAGGGTGTGAGAGGTCAGATACACGGGGGAGGAGGAGGGTGTGAGAGGTCAGATACACGGGGGGGGGGAGGGTGTGAGAGGTCAGATACACGGGGGAGGAGGAGGGTGTGAGAGGTCAGATACACGGGGGGAGGAGGGTGTGAGAGGTCAGATACACGGGGGAGGAGGGTGAGAGAGGTCAGATACACGGGGGGAGGAGGAGGGTGTGAGAGGTCAGATACACGGGGGGAGGAGGAGGGTGTGAGAGGTCAGATACTCGGGGGGAGGAGGAGGGTGTGAGAGGTCAGATACACAGGGGAGGAGGAGGGTGTGAGAGGTCAGATACACGGGGGAGGAGGAGGGTGTGAGAGGTCAGATACACGGGGAAGGAGGAGGGTGTGAGAGGTCAGATACACGGGGGAGGAGGAGGAGGGTGTGAGAGGTCAGATACACGGGGGAGGAGGGTGTGAGAGGTCAGATACATGGGGGGGAGGAGGAGGGTGTGGGGAGGAGGGTGTGAGAGGTCAGATACACGGAGGAGGAGGAGGGTGTGAGAGGTCAGATACACGGGGGAGGAGGAGGGTGTGAGAGGTCAGATACACGGGGGAGGAGGAGGGTGTGAGAGGTCAGATACACGGGGGAGGAGGAGGGTGTGAGAGGTCAGATACACGGGGGGAGGAGGGTGTGAGAGGTCAGATACACGGGGGAGGAGGAGGGTGTGAGAGGTCAGATACTCGGGGGGAGGAGGAGGGTGTGAGAGGTCAGATACACGGGGGAGGAGGAGGGTGTGAGAGGTCAGATACACGGGGGAGGAGGAGGAGGGTGTGAGAGGTCAGATACACGGGGGAGGAGGAGGGTGTGAGAGGTCAGATACACGGGGGGAGGAGGAGGGTGTGAGAGGTCAGATACACGGGGGAGGAGGAGGGTGTGAGAGGTCAGATACACGGGGGAGGAGGAGGGTGTGAGAGGTCAGATACACGGGGGGAGGAGGAGGGTGTGAGAGGTCAGATACACAGGGGGGAGGAGGAGGGTGTGAGAGGTCAGATACACGGGTTAGGAGGAGGGTGTGAGAGGTCAGATACACGGGGGAGGAGGAGGGTGTGAGAGGTCAGATACACGGAGGAGGAGGAGGGTGTGAGAGGTCAGATACACGGGGGAGGAGGAGGGTGTGAGAGGTCAGATACACGGGGGAGGAGGAGGGTGTGAGAGGTCAGATACACGGGGGAGGAGGAGGGTGTGAGAGGTCAGATACACGGGAGGAGGGTGTGAGAGGTCAGATACACGGGGGAGGAGGAGGGTGTGAGAGGTCAGATACACGGGGGAGGAGGAGGGTGTGAGAGGTCAGATACACGGGGGAGGAGGAGGGTGTGAGAGGTCAGATACACGGGGGAGGAGGAGGGTGTGAGAGGTCAGATACACGGGGGGAGGAGGAGGGTGTGAGAGGTCAGATACACGGGGGGGAGGAGGAGGGTGTGAGAGGTCAGATACACGGGGGAGGAGGAGGGTGTGAGAGGTCAGATACACGGGGAGGAGGAGGGTGTGAGAGGTCAGATACACGGGGGAGGAGGAGGGTGTGAGAGGTCAGATACACGGGGGGAGGAGGGTGTGAGAGGTCAGATACACGGGGGAGGAGGAGGGTGTGAGAGGTCAGATACATGGGGGGGAGGAGGAGGGTGTGGGGAGGAGGGTGTGAGAGGTCAGATACACGGAGGAGGAGGAGGGTGTGAGAGGTCAGATACACGGGGGAGGAGGAGGGTGTGAGAGGTCAGATACACGGAGGAGGAGGAGGGTGTGAGAGGTCAGATACACGGGGGAGGAGGAGGGTGTGAGAGGTCAGATACACGGGGGAGGAGGAGGGTGTGAGAGGTCAGATACACGGGGGAGGAGGAGGGTGTGAGAGGTCAGATACACGGGGGGAGGAGGGTGTGAGAGGTCAGATACACGGGGAGGAGGAGGGTGTGAGAGGTCAGATACACGGGGGAGGAGGAGGGTGTGAGAGGTCAGATACACGGGGGGAGGAGGAGGGTGTGAGAGGTCAGATACACGGGGAGGAGGAGGGTGTGAGAGGTCAGATACACGGAGGAGGAGGAGGGTGTGAGAGGTCAGATACACGGGGGAGGAGGAGGGTGTGAGAGGTCAGATACACGGGGGGAGGAGGAGGGTGTGAGAGGTCAGATACACGGAGGAGGGTGTGAGAGGTCAGATACACGGGGATGGTGTCATTGAATATATGCAGGAGGGGAGATATAAAAGGTAAGATGTTCACTTGCTTCATGACGGTGAGGGCAGAGTATAGGGACTGATGTCTGGGCCCCTCAGCCTCCCTACGGCTTCGGATCATGTGCACAGAGACCCCACAATGCTTGTCTTAGGTGGTCATCCCCTGGCCCCCATAGAAATGGTATAGAAGTGGGTAACCTGTGTCCCGGGAGTCTGTCAGTGTCTTGCACCCGTCTTCATATCCTCTCGTCACACGGAAGAAGGTCCTTTTCCTTGGAAACATTGGTGATAGCAGGACGGCTATATCTGGAGTGTCCAGCAGGGGGAGCAATGTCCGGTGAGGAGGGGAGGAAGCCCCCACAGGGGACTGACGGGGAGAGAAGCTGGGGTAACTGGGCAGTGCAGCAGGACCAGAGGGTCGCGGATAGTCAAGGCCAGAGCTGTGCGGGGACATTGTAGAGAAAGGGTGGAGGGTCTGCAGGTTAGGGACTTTAAGGAGGACATTAGCGAGGGTCCGAGCAGCTGCAGCACCAGGAAAGTCACATGTGATGTCAGAAGACCCAGGAGCCACGACACATGAATTCAACCATGACACATACACATGGTCCCATAGGCAGGTGGGAGGATGGAGCAAGCGGAGGAAGAGATGGAAGGGTAGTTAGTGTCAACACAATGAAGATGGAGCAGACAACACTATAATCAGCTTCCAGGAGGCACTTACACTGCTGGGGTTATGCCAGGGTATGTGTGCATCATCACATGGGGCACTAGCGCCTTACTATATGATATGATGAGGAATCAGAAAGCGACTAGGCCTCTGCTTTCATTTAGATATGTTACCTGACAATAGAACCCCGACTGTCTTCTGTGCTCCCACAATGCACTGCTCTAGTAACAAGAGACTGAAAATCCCTTTTAAAACCTTTACAAGTGTATGTCGTATGTGCCCCTATAAATCTCTGTGAGCTCCCTAGATCAAAGATTTCTATGGTGTGTAGTTTTTCTATAGGATGTATAGTGTACACTAGTTATTGGGGCCCAGAGCACTGAAGAGGGTCTTACCTTCCAGGCCCCTTCGGTCGCCTCCATCCGCCATTCCTCGCATCCAGTCTCCCTTATCTGGATTTCCCTTGTGTAGGATTCCTTTCTTCCTGACAGTCATTAAGGTATCCGTCCAGCCAGACAGTACGTGATCGCTCCCTGGATGCATATGTAATTCAAGAGTTTGAGGTCCACTTCTACAAGCCGCACTCATGGAGCCACTAGACTCTTTTCTCTGGATATCACGTCCTTTCATGGTGACATCTGCTAGTTCTCTTTGTGTGGGGATTTGCTTCTGTGGCTCTTCAGGTTCCCAGGTGGGAAGAAGGGCCTCTCCTATACATTGTGCTTCCCATTTGGGTAGAAGGACCTCTCCTGTACATGGTGCTTCCCAGTTGGGTCCGAGCACCTCTCCTGTACATAGTGGTTCACTGGTGGCCTCCATGCTCTGTCTGTCTTCAATGACTTTTACCTGTTGGCTGCTTTGCTTGTTCTGTGCGTTGCGATATCTCAGTTCCCGGAATGTGGTGACCTCCTTCCCGGCTGGTAATGAGTTGGTTTGCGGCTCTAGGACGCTGTGGTAAAAAGCAGAGGCTGTCAGCTCATTTAGAGGTGGCTGCTCTGTGTCGGGAGAAAAGACAATAAGCCAATCACTCCTGTCTCTCTTTGGCTCTGAGGTCGGCTGTGCTCCACTCTTCCTCCTCCTAAGGGCCAGCTCATGGAATGAAGTGATTGTCTTCTTTGGAGTTGAATTAGATGTATTTTCCAGGGAGGGAAGTCCTGGTAGAAGGTCTTCTTCTCCAGACCAGTGATCAGCACAAATGTTCTCCACCACTTGTCCTGTTTGGGTTGCCTGCACCTCAGGCTCCGTTATGGTATTGCTGTTCATAGAGGAAGATCCTGATTTTTCTATGAGGGTATTACTGTTACTATCAAGCATCGAATCAGACTCCCAGTCAATGAATGGAGTTTCCTCTTCCTGCAGATTGTTGTTTGTTATCTCTAAGTTGTTGCTGTCTGATGGGTTTGACTGAGCTGGGTCGATTGGAGAGAATGGACCTTCTGTGGCCGAATCCAGAGGGATGATATCTGGCTGCTGATCTGGAGTATCTATTCCGTCGTGAGAGTATTCCTTGTAATACATGGAGGCTGGAGAGTGATCCAGAGTAAAGTCTGATGAACTGCTACTGTCAGTTGATGGAGAAGAGAGAGACAGTGGACTCAATGGCAGATCATCAGGAGAGAGACAGTCATCACAAATGATTGTGTCTAGATCTTCCAATGAGCTGTACTGTAAGGACACCTCTTTCTCGGAGTGTTGGTCACAGCACTGACATGGTATTGATGGGTCGTTGGAGTTGGGATCAATCATTGTTTCTTTCCAATTGTGATGGCACCCATCTTTGAGGCCTGTGTCTTGGTTGGGAGGGGCATCTGTCACCTCAGGGAGCATTGAAAGGTGAACCCCAAGTGACACATGCTGTAGATGGACATAGTTAAGATTACTCAGAAGGGCTTTTCTAGAGGCCAACATTGTGGAATCTGCTATTGGGATTAGCTCACGATGTGGACATGAATCGGGGGTCTTCACGTAATGAAGCTTATTATAAGTTTGCTGCTCTGTGTCGGGAGGAAAAACAATAAGCCAATCACTCCTGTCTCTCTTTGACTGTGAGGTCGGCTGCCTCCACTCTTCCTCCTCCTCAGGGCCAGCTCACAGAATGAAGTGATTGTCTTCTTTGGAGTTGAATTAGATGTATTTTCCAGGGTGGCAAGTCCTGGTAGAAGGTCTCACTCTCCAGACCAGTTAGCACAAATGTGAAAGTGAATCAGGAGTCTTCACGTTATGACATCAGTCACAAGAATCTATCTCCAGCTGTGATTGTAGCCATCAGCCATACGTCTATATGTAGACAGGTTCCTTTAGTCGCCGAGCCCCCATGGTCTTAATGGTTTCCTGTGAAAAATAAGAACCAGGCAGGTCCAAGATGAGAAGCTTCATCAGGTCTGAACAACCACGAAGAACAAATACTTCACAAAGACGAGCACCGGACAACACAAGCACAGGTATCCAGACACAGGACTACAATCCACAACATCCACAGATCTACGACAGACACTGAAAACCACCAGGGCACATGTCAGGCCCTACACCACGTCATCTAAGGGGAGTGAGAATATTATACATGTGTATGTCTGAACCTATAACATACGAGAGGGGCCACAATGTTATATACATGTACATGTCTGAACCTACATCATGTCCTCTGAGGGGCGACAGCGAGGTAAGTCCACAGAAATATGCATCTCACTTGGTCAGTTCTGTGATTCTGTTCACAAACCTTAGGATGACCAGAATTCTGCATTGCATGGAATTGTGGGAGGACAGAGGAAAGAATGAGAGAGTTGCTATTGACCAGGAGTCTTCATTCAAACTTTGTGGAAAGTCTCCAAAGCATCCAGGATCATTACATAGACCACTCAGAGCCTGTCCCTGCCATCCTCACCGAGCTGCTCCACTAACGCTATCATCATGAAATCCCAGTGCACTCATGTTGGAACGGAACGGAACATCTGATATATGAAGTGGATGAGTACCGATGTCACCGCAGGATATAGAAGAGGTGGAGGCCACAGCTACACAGGAGGAAACGCAAAGAGCTACTTCTAGTTACATGACGCTTCTCGCTAAACTTGATACGTGATACCTCATATGGAGCCAAAGGAGAATATTCGTGGAGAACAGATGGAAAGATGATGGAGAATGTTGCCATATGGCCGTCATTGTGGAAAGCTGTGATTAGAGGAGTGACGGAGTATAAAGGAGAAATCTTAAGAAAAACCCTAAAATTATTTCTGTGACAAAATGTCTACTGAGTGGAACATCACGTTCAACTTGTCGCAGAAAATTTTTTTAGTGTCTTTAGAAATAAGCCAAAGCTCCGAATGATTATGGACATAAACAATAGGGAAGCCATAAGATGGATCCACAGCACAGTCTCCAGATTTCAGGGGTGGACTATCAGTGACAGAGGTCTCCGTGTACAATATATACTATATTCATAGCATCCCACAGGTCCACTCTAGAGACGCAACATCCACAGCCTCCCCCAGGTTCAGGCTAAATACACAGCATCTACAGCCTCCTCCAGCTCCAGTCTAGATACACAACATCCACAGCCTCCTCCAGGTCCAGTCTAGATCCACAACATCCGCAGCCTCCTCCAGCTCCAGTGTAGATACACAACATCCACAGCCTCCTCCAGGTCCAGTCTAGATACACAACTCCACAGCCTCCTCCAGGTCCAGTCTAGATACACCACAGCCTCCTCCAGGTCCAGTCTAGATCCACAACATCCACAGCCTCCTCCAGGTCCAGTCTAGATCCACAACATCCACAGCCTCCTCCACATCCAGTCTAGATACACAACATCCACAGCCCCCTCCAGGTCCAGTCTAGATACACAACATCCACAGCCTCCTCCAGGTCCAGTCATGGTATACAACTCCACAGCCTCCTCCAGGTCCAGTCTAGATACACAACATCCACGGCCTCATCCAGGTCCAGTCTAGATACACAACATCCACAGCCTCCTCCAGGTCCAGTCTAGATACACAACATCCACATTCGCCTCCAGCTCCAGTCTAGATACACAACATCCACAGCCTCCTCCAGGTCCAATTAGACACACAACATCCACAACCTCCTCCAGGTCCAGTCTAGGTACACAACATCCACAGCCTCTTCCAGGTCCAGTCTAGATCCACAACATCCACAGCCTCCTCCAGGTCCAGTCTAGATACGCAACATCCACAGCCTCTTCCACATCCAGTCTAGATACACAACATGCACAGCCTCCTCCAGGTCCAGTCATGGTATACAACTCCACGGCCTCATCCAGCTCCTGTCTAGATACACAACATCCACAGCCACCTCCAGGTCCAGTTAGACATACAACATCCACAACCTCCTCCAGGTCCAGTCTAGGTACACAACATCCACAGCCCCCTTCAGGTCCAGTCTAGATACACAACATCCACAGCCTCCTCCACATCCAGTCTAGATACACAACATCCACAGCCCCCTCCAGGTCCAGTCTAGATACACAACACCCACAGTCTCCTCCAGGTCCAGTCTAGATACACAACATCCATAGCCTCCTCCAGGTACAGTCTAGATGCATATCATCCACAGCCTCCTCCAGGTCCAGTCTAGATACATAACATCCATAGCCTCCTCCAGGTACAGTCTAGATACATATCATCCACAGCCTCCTCCAGGTCCACTCTAGATACACATCATCCACAGCCTCCCCAAGGTCCAGTCTAGATACACATCATCCACAGCCTCCCCAAGGTCCAGTCTAGATACACAACATTCACAGCCTTCTCCAGGTCCAGTCTTTATACACAACATCCACAGCCTCCTCCAGGTCCAGTCTAAATAAAAAAAAATCCACAGCCTCTTCCATCTCCAGTCTAGATACACAACATCCACAGCCTCCTCCACCAGGTCCATTGTAGATACACAACATCCACAGCCTCCTCCAGGTCCAATCTAGATACACAACATCCACAGCCTCCTCCAGGTCCAGTCTAGATAAACAACATCCACAGCCTCTTCCATCTCCAGTCTAGATACACAACATCCACAGCCTCTATCTCCAGTCTAGATACACAACATCCACAGTTTCCTCCAGGTCCAGTCTAGATACACAACATCCACAGCCTCCACCAGGTCCATTCTAGATACACCACATCCACAGCCTCCTCCCGGTACAGTCTAGATACACAACATCCACAACCTCCTCCAGGTCCAGTCTAGATACACAACATCCACAGCCTCCTCCAGGTCGAGTCTAGATATACAACATCCACAGCCTCCACCAGGTCCATTCTAGATACACCACATCCACAGCCTCCTCCCGGTACAGTCTAGATACACATCATCCACAGTCTCCCCAAGGTCCAGTCTAGATACACATCATCCACAGCCTCCCCAAGGTCCAGTCTAGATACACAACATCCACAGCCTCCACCAGGTCCAGTCTACATACACATCATCCACAGGCTCCTCCAGGTCCAGTCTAGATACACAACATCCACAGCCTCCAGCAGGTCCAGTCTAGATGCACAACATCCACAGCTTCCTCCAGGTCCAGTTTAGATACACATCATCCACAGCCTCCCCAAGGTCCAGTCTAGATACACATCATCCACAGCCTCCCCAAGGTCCAGTCTAGATACACAACATCCACAGCCTCCACCAGGTCCAGTCTACATACACATCATCCACAGGCTCCTCCAGGTCCAGTCTAGATACGCAACATCCACAGCCTCCCCCAGGTCCAGTCTAGATCCACAACATCCACAGCTTCCTCCAGGTCCAGTCTAGATACACATAATCCACAGCCTCCCCAAGGTCCAGTCTAGATACACATCATCCACAGCCTCCCCAAGGTCCAGTCTAGATGCACAACATCCGCAGCCTCCTCTAGGTCCAGTCTAGATACACAACATCCACAGCCTCCTCCAGGTCCAGTCTACATACACATCATCCACAGGCTCCTCCAGGTCCAGTCTAGATACACCACATCCACATCCTCCTCCAGGTCCAGTCTAGATACACATCATCCACAGCTTCCTCCAGGTCCAGTCTAGATACACCACATCCACATCCTCCTCCAGGTCCAGTCTAGATACACAACATCCACAGCCTCCTCCATGTCCACCCTAGATACACAACATCCACAGCCTCCTCTAGGTCCACCCTAGATACACAACATCCACAGCCTCCTCCAGGTCCACCCTAGATACACAACATCCACAGCCTCCTCCAGGTCCACCCTAGATACACAACATCCACAGCCTCCTCCAGGTCCAGTCTAGATACACAACATTCACAGCCTTCTCCAGGTCCAGTCTATATACACAACATCCACAGCCTCCCCAAGGTCCAGTCTGGTACGTTTGTACCAGTTTTACATTCACACACACACATTTTCTCTTAGTATACATGTTTATAGCAATCATTGCATCACTTATTGATGTTCTACACATTCATTACATCATCTACACATTCACCCCAGTCACACACTTATGCTTTGTAACTTCGTATCGGTCTATTTGACCCCAAATTTAACTATTACAAGCGAGTCCCAGGTAGAATTTCTCACAGATCCAATTATCTGTTTAACTTTATCCATTGTGCCGCAGCCTCCGCACATCCTCACCTGGTGCGCATGCTCGGTCTGTCGCTGAGTCCGTGCGCCTCATGCGAGGGAATTGTCAGTGCTGTCATGTGAGGCGGAGCTAAGACTCCGCCCCCCTGGCGTCACGGGCCCTTTCCCGCTGATGACGCGGCTCCGATAGGAGGACCATGCGCCAGTCACACAGGTGAATGCCGTTTCCCAATCAGGGATCCGGCGGCCGATTGGCTCTCTATCACATATAATCCTGGAGTGTGTATAGCAACACTACCCCTTGAGAAAGACCAGGCGGGTTGAAACGCGCGTTGGGGCGAGAGGTACACCAGGTATTATGTCTAACCATTATGTAATATATAACATTTAACCTCACAATTGTCTACTAAGGCATGTTGCCTAACTATGATGTTTGAAGTATAGGCTGACGGGGGCTTAAAGTCATTGAAGCTGTTGTTGTCATACTGCAGACCACTAATGTTTGCATTTTTTCTGCCCATTTAATATTGTGTATAGACTTCTTTCTTGGTGCACCTCGCTTTTTATATCTCTCCTGAGATGTTATTTTAGATGTTATGTTATTTTAACAAATTTTGTACTGAATAAAGTATTACCCTTTTATTATTATATGTGGCATGTGGTATCCTCTTACTTTGTTTGTTTTGGAGCTCCCCAAGGTCCAGTCTAGATACACAAAATTCACAGCCTTCTCCAGGTCCAGTCTTTATACACAACATCCACAGCCTCCTCCAGGTCCAGTCTAAATAAAAAAAAATCCACAGCCTCTTCCATCTCCAGTCTAGATACACAACATCCACAGCCTCCTCCAGGTCCAATCTAGATACACAACATCCACAGCCTCCTCCAGGTCCAGTCTAGATAAACAACATCCACAGCCTCTTCCATCTCCAGTCTAGATACACAACATCCACAGCCTCTATCTCCAGTCTAGATACACAACATCCACAGTCTCCTCCAGGTCCAGTCTAGATACACAACTTCCACAACCTCCTCCAGGTCCAGTCTAGATACACAACATCCACAGCCTCCTCCAGGTCGAGTCTAGATATACAACATCCACAGCCTCCACCAGGTCCATTCTAGATACACCACATCCACAGCCTCCTCCAGGTACAGTCTAGATACACATCATCCACAGTCTCCCCAAGGTCCAGTCTAGATACACATCATCCACAGCCTCCCCAAGGTCCAGTCTAGATACACAACATCCACAGCCTCCACCAGGTCCAGTCTACATACACATCATCCACAGGCTCCTCCAGGTCCAGTCTAGATACGCAACATCCACAGCCTCCCCCAGGTCCAGTCTAGATCCACAACATCCACAGCTTCCTCCAGGTCCAGTCTAGATACACAACATCCACAGCCTCCCCAAGGTCCAGTCTAGATACACATCATCCACAGCCTCCCCAAGGTCCAGTCTAGATGCACAACATCCGCAGCCTCCTCTAGGTCCAGTCTAGATACACAACATCCACAGCCTCCTCCAGGTCCAGTCTAGATACACAACATCCACATCCTCCTCCAGGTCCAGTCTAGATACACAACATCCACAGCCTCCTCCAGGTCCAGTCTAGATACACCACATCCACATCCTCCTCCAGGTCCAGTCTAGATACACAACATCCACAGCCTCCTCCATGTCCACCCTAGATACACAACATCCACAGCCTCCTCCAGGTCCACCCTAGATACACAACATCCACAGCTTCCTCCAGGTCCAGTCTAGATACACAACATTCACAGCCTTCTCCAGGTCCAGTCTATATACACAACATCCACAGCCTCCCCAAGGTCCAGTCTAGATACACATCATCCACAGCCTCCCCAAGGTCCAGTCTAGATACACATCATCCACAGCCTCCCCAAGGTCCAGTCTAGATACACATCATCCACAGCCTCCCCAAGGTCCAGTCTAGATACACAAAATTCACAGCCTTCTCCAGGTCCAGTCTTTATACACAACATCCACAGCCTCCTCCAGGTCCAGTCTAAATAAAAAAAAATCCACAGCCTCTTCCATCTCCAGTCTAGATACACAACATCCACAGCCTCCTCCACCAGGTCCATTGTAGATACACAACATCCACAGCCTCCTCCAGGTCCAGTCTAGATAAACAACATCCACAGCCTCTTCCATCTCCAGTCTAGATACACAACATCCACAGCCTCTATCTCCAGTCTAGATACACAACATCCACAGTCTCCTCCAGGTCCAGTCTAGATACACAACTTCCACAACCTCCTCCAGGTCCAGTCTAGATACACAACATCCACAGCCTCCTCCAGGTCGAGTCTAGATATACAACATCCACAGCCTCCACCAGGTCCATTCTAGATACACCACATCCACAGCCTCCTCCAGGTACAGTCTAGATACACATCATCCACAGTCTCCCCAAGGTCCAGTCTAGATACACATCATCCACAGCCTCCCCAAGGTCCAGTCTAGATACACAACATCCACAGCCTCCACCAGGTCCAGTCTACATACACATCATCCACAGGCTCCTCCAGGTCCAGTCTAGATACGCAACATCCACAGCCTCCCCCAGGTCCAGTCTAGATCCACAACATCCACAGCTTCCTCCAGGTCCAGTCTAGATACACATAATCCACAGCCTCCCCAAGGTCCAGTCTAGATACACATCATCCACAGCCTCCCCAAGGTCCAGTCTAGATGCACAACATCCGCAGCCTCCTCTAGGTCCAGTCTAGATACACAACATCCACAGCTTCCTCCAGGTCCAGTCTAGATACACAACATCCGCAGCCTCCCCCAGGTCCAGTCTAGATACACAACATCCACAGCCTCCTCCAGGTCCACCCTAGATACACAACATCCACAGCTTCCTCCAGGTCCATTCTAGATACACAACATTCACAGCCTTCTCCAGGTCCAGTCTATATACACAACATCCACAGCCTCCCCAAGGTCCAGTCTAGATACACATCATCCACAGCCTCCCCAAGGTCCAGACTAGATACACAACATTCACAGCCTCCCCAAGGTCCAGTCTAGATACGCAACATCCACAGCCTCCCCCAGGTTCAGTCTAGATACACATCATCCACAGTCTCCCCAAGGTCCAGTCTAGATACACATCATCCACAGGCTCCTCCAGGTCCAGTCTAGATACACATCATCCACAGTCTCCCCAAGGTCCAGTCTAGATACACATCATCCAGAGCCTCCTCCAGGTCCACCCTAGATACACAACATCCACAGCTTCCTCCAGGTCCAGTCTATATACACAACATCCACAGCCTCCCCAAGGTCCAGTCTAGATACACATCATCCACAACCTCCTCCAGGTCCAGTCTATATACACATCATCCACAGCCTCCCCAAGGTCCAGTCTAGATACACAACATTCACAGCCTCCCCCAGGTCCATATTTTTTTTAATCATTTTGGTGGATATTGAATATCCTGATATAGACTGGATATTGGTACAACCAGGAGCAGAGAAGTCTATTGCATGATAACCACCGGGAAAAGAGGTTAAAATTATTATCTTTTATGTGTAGAACACAAATGATAGAGGATAGCCACTACAATGATACCCAAAAATACTCTACAATAAGGACATTTAAAAAAGTGGATTTTCATGATGGAAGAGTCTTTATCCCGACTATAGACAAATACTTCCCAATAGGAAGCAAAAAAACATGAAAAATCTGACCTCAAAGAAAAAGATCCTAAAAACGATAAGTATGAGGGGATGGGAGATGCTGTTATGGGCTGTAAGAGCAACAGCCAGAAACCGCAGAAGAGCAAATCTTACGAAAGTAAACGAATATCGACTGAAAATACTGAGCGTGACCACAGGAGAAAAGGAGAAGGAGGATATCTTTACTATTAACTGAGGCAACGCTTCAAGAAGGGTTAAACAATGAATCCCTAAACCGGTGAATACTTTAATATCATCATAGAGATTTTCAGCCTGAGTTTGCACAAAAGTGGAGATGAAAGCATGATGCCACTCTCACATCGGACATGATTCTTAGGTTATCATGCTTGGGCCTAAAGTACTTTCCGACTGTCTTGTACTGAACTGCGAGATGAGCTTAAAAACATCCACAAGAGCCTGTCCCGACGACTGCGGGTCAAGCATGACTGACATGGACCACTTCCCCATCAGCCAATCATTCTGGCAGGGGGGTCTCTGCATTTATAAATACAGACTTTCCAGGGACCACACCTGCAATTCCTATGCCTACAGTATATAAGCATTTGATTTTCCAAAGTGGCTCCAAAATTGTAAACCTGGCTGAACCCAGACATTCCATCTGTTCCAATCACAACTGGCGTTCAACTGGGTTGAATCCTCACTCTGGAAGGGGCCAGAGTCAGTAAATTTTTCAATACCTTACATCAAGGTCCAGTCAAGAATGCGTGAGTATGAATGTCCGCTTCCTCTCCTGCTGCCTGCAGTACAGCGGTGGTTACCGCTCATTCGTACTCACTCTCTTTCCCCGTAATCCATGTCTGATGGATCTCCTAGTGGATCGAAACTTTACACTTTTTGGATTGCTTAACACTGTAAACAAAAATTCCTGGCTATATTTTGCATGAAGCAGAGTGTCAAATGTTTCTTAAATGATTGAAGACGGGTTGGTAGCCTATATGAGCTCCCGAGCATGTCTAGGAGGGACGTGTATTTTCTTTCTATGTATGAGTGGCTCAGCTCCACAACTTGGTACCTTGGACAGGTGTTTGCCACAGGTTCCCCTGCAACCCATGTTCCGGTTCACTGCCGCACTGTGTGCCCCCGGAGCTCAGCAGCCTCTCTTACCTTGCCATGCTCCAGCTTGCGCGTCCCCGCCTCCTGGTGCATGCGTGTGCTGGTTGTTTAAGATTTAAAGGGCCAGCGCACCAGTGATTGGTGCTGGCTGACCATCTTCACAGTTAAATACCCGGGCCCCTTCCTGTGTCCCCTGCGGAACCTTTGTGCCTTGTGCTTCTGAGAAAGCGTTCCTGTTGTTATTCCTGCGAATATTGTGATTTCCTGTTGTGACCTCCATTCCTGTATATGACTCTGATTCTTTGCCGCCTGTTCTGACCTTCCTCTATGTCCCCGACTCCAATCCTGTGCCGCCTGTCCTACCTCCTGACTGACCACGACTCTGCCTCAAGATTCTGTACCTCGCCTTGGCTGACACCTCCTGTGGAGCGACCTGGTGGGCTCTGGTGAAAACTGGGTGCCTCTTAGACTCCGCTCCCAGGTGTTGGCTTACATCATTGTCCACAGTGGTACAGAGGATCCACTACCACTGATCCTGACAGTAAGATCTGGCCATGGATCCCGCAAGGTTCCGCTACCTGACCTGGCTGACCATCGTGGCCCAGCTATCCCAGCTGATTGCAGTGCAAGTCACCACCATGTTGCAGCAATTTTTGGCTCATCAGAAGCAATGTCAAGTTCTTGCGATCCTGCCTGTTACACCGGTTTGTCTACTTTTTGCAGAACCCAAGCTGAGACTCTCCATGCCTTCCAAGTTTGCAGGGGCTTTATTACCCAGTGCTCCATGCACATTGAACTTATTCCCACGCAGTTCATCACAGAACGGTCTAAGGTGGCCTTCTTCATCAGCCTACTTTCCAGGAAGGCCCTGGCATGGGCTACACCCTCTGGGACATTAACGACCCGGTCACGGCCAATATCACCACATTCCTCGCAGGATTCCGGTCCATCTCCGAGGAACCAGCCCGGGCGTCATCTGCTGAAACCGCCCTGCTGAACTTGCGCCAAGGGGACTCTGCAGTTGGAGAATAAGCTGTGCAGTTCTGCACTCTCGCTTCTGAACTCTCCTGGAATAAAGCGGCCTTGGTTGCCACCTTTAAAAAAAACTTCTTGGGACCTGCTGTCTTCCCTGACCGGCCTGATCCACTTCTCTGAACGCTCTGAAGAGCAGCAAGCTGAACAGGCAAAAGTCAGAGTCTGACATCTAACCCGCTTCGCTCCAGTTTTTTCATAGTCCGCCTCTATCATCCTCTGTGTCTGATGCCGAGGAACCCATCCAGGTGGATAGGGCTTGGCTGACCTCCCAAGAGCGATCAAGGTGACGACAGGAGAACCTCTGCCTCTATTGTGCCAGACCGGAACACTTTCTTCAGACTTGTCCAGTCTGTCCTCAGTGTCCAGGAAACGCAAACACCTAGGGTTCTTGAGAGGTGCGTCCCTAGGTGAGAATAAGCTTCTAAACGCCTTAACCTACCTGTCCTACTCAGCTCCAGTTTCAAGTTCCGGCCTTCCTGGATTCCAGCTCTGCAAAGAACTTCGTGGATGCTGCCCTGGTCTTCCTATGGTCCGCCCTGACAAACCGCTGGTCATCTCGTCTGTCAGTGGACAGATCCACTGTGATCCAGTGATAATCGCACCAAGCTTCGGTTTCTGCAAGTGGGGGCTATGCATAAGCAGAGACTATCATTTTATGTGCTCGACTGGCAGACAGGGGAAATTCTTTCCTGGAGTCCAGAGTGCCAGTCTCTCACGGCTCTTTGTCTGGTGCCCACTGTGTCTGCTTCGGTGTCCTCCAAGCCTCTGCTAGGTCTACCCGCTGCCTATACAGACTATGCTGATGTCTTCTCAGAGAAACAAGCGGAGACCCTGCCACCACATCGTCCCTATGACTATGTCCTATTGAACTGCTGCCGGGCACATCTCCACCACGAGGTTGGGTATACCCACTGTCTGTACCCGAAACCGCGGCTATGTCAGCCTATATCAAGGATTCCCCCACAAATCTTATTTTTGTGCTGGATTCTTTTTTGTGGCCAAGAAAGACGGTTACAGTGAAGAACCTCTACCCGCTGCCCTTGATCATGGAACTCTTTGATTACCTATCTGGAGAATATCTGGTTATGCCATTTGGAATGTGCAATGCGCCAGCAGTGTTCCAGGAATTTGTCAACAACATTTTCAGAGACTTGTTGTATGCCTGTGTCGTGGTTAATCCAGGTTTTATCCACGGACCTTGAGTCCCATCAGATCCACATATGGCAAGCTCTCAGATGCTTAAGGGCCAATCACCTATATGCCAAGCTTGAGGAGGGCCAATTTCATCAGAACAGGCTTTCGTTCCTAGGATACATTATCTCTGACAATGGACTACAGATGGATCCTGCCAAATTGTCTGCAGTACTTCAGTGGCCTCGCCCACTAGGACTTCGTGCTACACATAGATTCCTGGGCTTCGCCAATTTATGCCACATTTCTCCTCTCTGGTCTCTCCCATAGTGGCATTGACTAAAAAAATGCCAACCCTAAGCTCTGGTCTCCGGTAGCTGAAGAAGCGTTTTCCAAGCTGAAGTCTGCCTTTGCCTCTGCTCCTGCTCTCACACGGCCTGATACGGAGAAGCCATTCCAGCTGGAGGTTGACACCTCCTCAGTGGGAACCAGAGCAGTGCTCACCCAGAAAGGGCCCAATGGCCAAAGTCTCACCGGTGGGTTCTAAGACTTTCTCCACTGCAGAGAGAAAATACTCCATAGGTGACCGAGAACTGCTGGCAATAAAACTTGGCCTAGAAGAGTGGTGCTATCTTCTGGAGGGAGCTCACTATAAGGTCCGCATATATACAGATCACAGGAACCTCCTAGACTGCTCAGTGCTTTAACCCATTACAAGCTCGCTGGTCACTCTTCTTTTCCCGTTCCAATTTCTTGATCCACTTCCGTCTGGCAGAAAAGAATGCCAAGGCTGACGCCCACTCTCGTACCTCTGATGTTATTGGGGAAGAACCGGCTCCTCGGCATGTTATTCCTCCCGATCGACTGGTTGTTACCGCTCCAGTAAAGCTTCCTCATGGCAAGACCTATGTCCAACCTGCTCTTCAGTAAAGGATACTAACTTGGGGACATTGCTCTCGTGTGGCTGGGCACCCTGGGTCCATTTGAAGTGCTGAAGCGCATCAACCCTGTGGTCAATAAGCTCCATCTTCCTCCCTTCATGCGCATCCCAAACTCCTTCCACGTCTCCCTTCTGAGGCCAGTCATCCTGAACCGCTTCTCCCAGCAGCTACCACCTCCTGCTCCTGAGGCCAATTCCTCTGACATCTATGAATTAAAAGAGGTCCTGGATAGGAAGTCTGTTAAAGGGAAGCGGTTCTTTCTTGTCGACTGGAGGGGGTTCAGGCCGTATAAGAGGTTTTGGAAACCTAAGGACAACATCCTTGATCATGGTCTTTTGTAGAGGTTCCTCCAGACCAAGAAGAGAGGGAGACCGAAGGAGGTACTGTCAGGGGTGTCCCTGTGGCTCAGCCGTGTGCCCCCGGAGCTCAGCAGCTACTCTTACCACGCTCCAGCGACAGTCTCCTCGCTCCATCGTGCACGTCCCCGCTTTCCCAGTTAAATTCCTGACTGTGACTCTACCTCTGCCTCACGATTCTGTACCAAGACTTGGCCGCCACCACGGACAAAGGCGTACCTGTGGAGCAAGCTGGTGGTACCACATTGCAGTAAGTCCAACCTGCTTTGCGGCGGGCTCTGGTGAAAACCGGGTACCACGGTAGTTCAGTGGGTCCCCTGATCCTGACAGTGTTGACATCTATTAACCCACTGTAACAATCACCTGCCCTTCCTCTCCATGTGCCGATGCTCCAGGCCAAGGGGCCTCGCATCTGCTACCTCTTCTTCCTGCCCCACTGTATCCCCCTGTGATGTTCTGTCTGTATTGCCACAGCCTGATTATTTTAACTTCTAAATATTTAATATAAAACAATAACATTGCAACACCCCTGCCAATGCATGGGCAGAGTGTTTACGAATGAGGCCCTTTATCTGTATCCCCCAGCAGGTGAGCCTGCGCAACTCGCCTTAGGGATAGCACAGTCATTGTTAGGCATCCTGAGCTCCTAGGCCCCAGCTCCCCCACGAGAGCACACCTGATACCTTCTAGAACACACTGAGTGGCCAGAGACCGGTGTCTGTGCACCACTAGCACAGACATACAGCTAATCCCAGGACAAAGCTGCAGCATCCACATCTGGGCACAGCTTCATCCCAGCCTGCATCTACTTCCAGGCTGGTGAATCTATCCCTGAGGACACTCTCCATGACCACTCCAGTAATCCGGAATCTCCGCAGTAATCCGGCATCTGTTCCAAGATCTTTTTGGCTCATTGCCTGCAGGTGTTCTAGTAAAGAACCGTGAGTTATTTTGCACAACGTTGGCTCCATCTGATCCCTGGGTATGGCTGTAACCACCACGGGCTTTCCCATCCATTACCCAGGGACTTATCTTACAGACACTCAGGGGTTGCCCCAGGGAGAACCAGTACATCAGCCTCTCCCTCCTTATTTCTTGCACACACCACCTGCTGGAGACCTGCCAGGCTGTAGGACAGTCCTCCGGTCCCCATACCAAGCACCGTGACCACAGCGTGCCTAGGCCGCAACCCCCAGCCACTCCGGTATTCTGGGCCCCGGCTGCCTACAGGCCCCAAGAAAAGGCCCCGGTGGGGATGTTACAACATAAAAATGGACTGGGATACAATGGATGCAAATGATCAAGAAGAATCAAGGGTAACAGGGGCTCATGGAGTGAGACATTAACGGAATAGTCAGGTGGAGGAAGCTGATGATATGGGCTCGTTTCATAAGCAATGACTTTGGATACTTGACCAGGATGGATAGTGGTTTGAATGATGAGCTAAGTGTGGGGATCCTTCAAGATGAGTCACTTCCTAATCTCTAATACTAGGGGTATGAGAAGGACGACATTGGGGCAGATTTATCAAGCTGTCGGAAAGTCAGAATATTCCTAGTTGCCCATGGCAACCAATTACAACTCAGCTTTCATTTTACCAGTGCTCATGAATATTTTAAAGGGGAGCTGTGATTGGTTGACTGGGCAACTAGAAATATTCTGACTTTCAGAGCAGACATCGGAATTGGAGAAGAAATTAATCACATACAAAGTCCTGGATTTGCCCCCACAGTCCTCAGACCTCAACAAAATCCCACACTTATGGGAAGAGCTGAAGATAAGGCTGTAATTGTACATAAGTCATCGACCAGTATGGGCCAACATTGGGAACATTAAGAAGACATCTGGGATCAGGTTTAGCGTTTACAAGCTTAAATTTGACCAAGAGCTCAGAAAGATCCAGACAACGCTCAAAGCCAAAGTTACATAAGAAGAATCTGCATAACTAATCACATGCTAAATAGCTACAAGTCACACAAGATGATGTCTATAACATCAGAGAGATGAAGGTCACCAGGTCAGAACATTGGTCCCTTTTGCTCCTCAGGATGGGATTGTCTTCCCAACTGGTTATAACACAAGTTGTGGGCCAATGGTTCAGATAGGGAAACATCTGGTTCCAGAACTAAAGGATCCAAACAGCAGCCATAAGTTACGCTGTAGGTGGAGAACCCGAGTCTGGATTGGGACCATGACTGGATTTGTGGAGGAGCCCAGGGGTCAGCAAATAACTTTTGTATGAAAGATATAAGTGAGGACAATTAGAGGTGACACAATGGAGTGTTACTGTTCTGTCCAAGCTGTGACACCATGGCCCCTGCCCCAGGCGGGGGCAGAAGGGTAATAATTTGTATCCATTTATATTCTGCCCTACATACTCTGCCCTACATGTCCCATACAATGTCCTATGTTATATATTCCTTATGGCTGGATGGAATATAGGAACTCCAGGGATGAAGGGTTAATATCATCAGGGAAGAAATCTGGACCCAATATTCATCAGCGCTGCACCCTATAAATGCCACATCAAGAGGCATATAATGTCCAACACCACCATCTACATCCTCCATAATATCAGAGACCTCCACCCATACATTGTCCATAATGCCCGACACCACTACCAACATCATCCATCATGTCCAACAGAATCTACATCATCCTTAACATCCAAGACCTCCACCCACATCTACACCATCCATAATGTCCAGCACCAACATCTCCACCATCCATAATGTCCAGCACCACCACGTACACCATCCATAATGTCCAGCAACACCACGTACACCATCCATAATGTCCAGCACCACCGCCTACACCATCCATAATGTCCAGCACCACCACCTACACCATCCATAATGTCCAGCACCACCACCATCTACATTCTTCATAACATCCAGGACCTCCACCCACATCTACCTCATCCATAATGTCCACCCATCTATCTAGATCTACCTCATCCATAACATCCTGAATATCTACTGTACCTGATATCTCGGAGGAAGGTGGAGGCTTCTCTGCATCCAGGAATCGAAGGACCAGGGGAGGAGACTGACATCAGCATCTACAGGGAGGAGACGGGGGAGGGGGCTCCTTATACAAGGGGAACATGTCACACTATTGGCACATTCGGAGGGAGGCATTAGGACCATGGTGAATGAGGACCAGCCTGCAGAGGAGGGGGCACAGAACTGGGGAAGCATCCAGAAGGGGGTGGGGGTGTTCTTAAAGGGGTATCCTTGTGTGATGAAGCTCAGTGAAGGTCTTGAGATGTTCATTGCAGATATTTGCAGATTCTGTAACATAAGACGCTCTTCCCATGCGCTGAGCTCGGTGACTGCGCTCTCCAGCTGCTGCGGCGGTGCATGTGAGGGACGTCTGTGCCAAATCCCCTTGTGCCTTGGGAAATGTTTCCATACTCTGACATCTGCAGAGAGCTATTGTCTCTGTAATCACCTAACTGCCCCAAATGTCTTCTCAGCACCATCTGCATACATTTCTGAGAAGACAATTCAGTTTTATTTTTATCTTTCTAACTATAATTAGATTATTTTTTACCAGATATCAGCACAGCTCCCGAAAACAGGTGACATAGACTGTATCCACCACCGAGGTGTCCTAGACCGTAGCCCACCAACGAGGTGTCCTAGACCGTAGCCAACTACTGAGGTGTCCTAGACTGTATCCACCACCGAGGTGTCCTAGACTGTAGCCAACTACTGAGGTGTCCTAGACTGTATCCAACCCCTGAGGTGTCCTAGACTGTATCCACCACTGAGGTGTCCTAGACTGTATCCCACCACTGAGGTGTCCTAGACTGTATCCCACCACTGAGGTGTCCTAGACTGTATCCCACCACTGAGGTGTCCTAGACTGTATAACCCACCACTGAGGTGTCCTAGACTGTAGCCAACTACTGAGGTGTCCTAGACTGTATCCAACCCCTGAGGTGTCCTAGACTGTATCCACCACTGAGGTGTCCTAGACTGTATCCACCACTGAGGTGTCCTAGACTGTATCCAACCCCTGAGGTGTCCTAGACTGTATCCACCACTGAGGTTTCGTAGACTGGGAATAGAAGGCAGGGGGAGCAGAGTGAGAGTGCTGAGAGGAGACTGTCCCTGGGATAGAAGGCAGGGGGACCAGTGTGAACGCTGAGAGGAGAGTGTCCCCAGTGATGGAAGGCAGGATGAGCAGTGTGAGTGCTGAGAAGAGACTGTCCATGGGAATAGAAGGCAGGGGGAGCAGAGTGAGAGGGCTGAGAGGAGACTGTCCCCAGGGATAGAAGGCAGGGGGAGCATTGTGAGAGTGCTGAGAGGAGACTGTCCGCAGGGATAGAAGGCAGGGGGAGCAGTGTGAGAGCGCTGAGAGGAGACTGTCCCCAGGGAGAGAAGGCAGGGGGAGCAGTGTGAGAGCGCTGAGAGGAGACTGTCCCTGGGATAGAAGGCAGGGGGAGCAGTGTGAGAGTGCTGAGAGGAGACTGTCCCCAGGAATAGAAGACAGGGGGAGCAGTGTGTGAGTGCTGAGCGGAGACTGTCCCCAGATATGGAAGGCAAGGAGAGCAGTGTAAGAGTGCTGAGAGGAGACTGTCCCCAGGGATGGAAGGCAGAGGGAGCAGTGTAAGAGTGCTGAGAGGAGACTGTCCCCGGGAATAGAAGGCAGGGGGAGCGGTATGAGAGTGCTGAGAGGAGACTGTCCCCAGGGAAGGAATGCAGGGGGAGCAGTGTGAGATTGCTGAGAGGAGACTGTCCCCAGATATGGAAGGCAGAGGGAGCAGTGTAAGAGCGCTGAGAGGAGACTGTCCCCGGGGATAGAAGGCAGGGGGAGCAGTGTGAGAGTGCTGAGAGGAGACTGTCCCCGGGGATAGAAGGCAGGGGGAGCAGTGTAAGAGCGCTGAGAGGAGACTGTCCCCGGGGATAGAAGGCAGGGGGAGCAGAGTCAGAGTGCTGAGAGGAGACTGTTCCCATGGATAGAAGACAGGGGGAGCAGTGTGAGAGTGCTGAGAGGAGACTGTCCCCGGGAATAGAAGGCAGGGGGAGCGGTATGAGAGTGCTGAGAGGAGACTGTCCCCGGGGATAGAAGACAAGGAGAGCAGTGTGAGAGTGCTGAGAGGTGACTGTCCTCAGGGATAGAAGACAGGGGGAGCAGTATGAGAGTGCTGAGAGGAGACTGTCCCCAGGGATGGAAGGCAGGGGGAGCGGTATGAGAGCGCTGAGAGGAGACTGTCCCCGGGGATAGAAGGCAGGGGGAGCAGTGTGAGAGTGCTGAGAGGAGACTGTCCATGGGAATAGAAGGCAGGGGGAGCAGAGTCAGAGTGCTGAGAGGAGACTGTTCCCATGGATAGAAGACAGGGGGAGCAGTGTGAGAGTGCTGAGAGGAGACTGTCCCCGGGAATAGAAGGCAGGGGGAGCGGTATGAGAGTGCTGAGAGGAGACTGTCCCTGGGGATAGAAGACAAGGAGAGCAGTGTAAGAGTGCTGAGAGGAGACTGTCCTCAAAGATAGAAGACAGGGGGAGCAGTATGAGAGTGCTGAGAGGAGACTGTCCCCAGGGATAGAAGACAGGGGGAGCAGTATGAGAGTGCTGAGAGGAGACTGTCCCTGGGGATAGAAGACAAGGAGAGCAGTGTAAGAGTGCTGAGAGGAGACTGTCCTCAAAGATAGAAGGCAGGGGGAGCGGTATGAGAGCGCTGAGAGGAGACTGTCCCCAGGGATAGAAGACAGGGGGAGCAGTATGAGAGTGCTGAGAGGAGACTGTCCCCAGGGATAGAAGACAGGGGGAGCAGTATGAGAGTGCTGAGAGGAGACTGTCCCCGGGAATAGAAGGCAGGGGGAGCACTATGAGAGTGCAGAGAGGAGACTGTCCCCGGGGATAGAAGGCAGGGGGAGCGGTGTGAGTGCTGAGAGGAGACTGTCCCCAGATATGGAAGGCAGGGGGAGCAGTGTAAGAGTGCTGAGAGGAGACTGTCCCTGGGATGGAAGGCAGGGGGAGCAGTGTGAGAGTGCTGAGAGGAGACTGTCCCCTGGGATAGAAGGCAGGGGGAGCGGTGTGAGAGTGCTGAGAGGAGACTGTCCCCAGATATGGAAGGCAGGGGGAGCAGTGTGAGAGTGCTGAGAGGAGAGTGTCCCCAGGGATAGAAGGCAGGGGGAGCGGTGTGAGAGTGCTGAGAGGAGAGTGTCCCCAGGGATAGAAGGCAGGGGGAGCAGTGTGAGAGTGCTGAGAGGAGAGTGTCCCCAGGGATAGAAGGCAGGGGGAGCAGTGTGAGAGTGCTGAGAGGAGACTGTCCCCAGGGATACAGAAGGGAGGGGAGCAGAGTGAGTGCTGAGAGGAGTCGCTCCCTGGGGATAGAAGGCAGGGCGAGCAGTGTGAGAGTGCTGAGAGGAGACTGTCCCCAGGGAGAGAAGGCAGGGGGAGCAGTGTGAGAGCACTGAGAGGAGACTGTCCCTGGGATAGAAGGCAAGGAGAGCAGTGTAAGAGTGCTGAGAGGAGACTGTCCCCGGGAATAGAAGGCAGGGGGAGCGGTATGAGAGTGCTGAGAGGAGACTGTCCCCAGGGAAGGAATGCAGGGGGAGCAGTGTGAGATTGCTGAGAGGAGACTGTCCCCATATATGGAAGGCAAGGAGAGCAGTGTAAGAGTGCTGAGAGGAGACTGTCCCCAGGGATGGAAGGCAGAGGGAGCAGTGTAAGAGTGCTGAGAGGAGACTGTCCCCAGGGAATAGAAGGCAGGGGGAGCGGTATGAGAGTGCTGAGAGGAGACTGTCCCCGGGGATAGAAGACAAGGAGAGCAGTGTGAGAGTGCTGAGAGGAGACTGTCCTCAGGGATAGAAGACAGGGGGAGCAGTATGAGAGTGCTGAGAGGAGACTGTCCCCAGGGATGGAAGGCAGGGGGAGCGGTATGAGAGCGCTGAGAGGAGACTGTCCCCGGGGATAGAAGGCAGGGGGAGCAGTGTGAGAGTGCTGAGAGGAGACTGTCCATGGGAATAGAAGGCAGGGGGAGCAGAGTCAGAGTGCTGAGAGGAGACTGTTCCCATGGATAGAAGACAGGGGGAGCAGTGTGAGAGTGCTGAGAGGAGACTGTCCCCAGGGATGGAAGGCAGAGGGAGCAGTGTGAGTGCTGAGAGGAGACTGTCCCCGGGAATAGAAGGCAGGGGGAGCGGTATGAGAGTGCTGAGAGGAGACTGTCCCTGGGGATAGAAGACAAGGAGAGCAGTGTAAGAGTGCTTAGAGGACACTGTGTCCGAGATAGAAGGCAAGGAGAGCAGTGTGAGTGCTGAGAGGAGACTGTCCCCAGGGATGGAAGGCAGGGGGAGCAGTGTGAGAGTGCTGAGAGGAGAGTGTCCCCAGGAATAGAAGGCAGGGGGAGCACTATGAGAGTGCAGAGAGGAGACTGTCCCCGGGGATAGAAGGCAGGGGGAGCAGTGTGAGTGCTGAGAGGAGACTGTCCCCAGATATGGAAGGCAGGAAGAGCAGTGTAAGAGTGCTGAGAGGAGACTGTCCCCAGATATGGAAGGCAGGAAGAGCAGTGTAAGAGTGCTGAGAGGAGACTGTCCCCTGGGATAGAAGGCAGGGGGAGCGGTGTGAGAGTGCTGAGAGGAGACTGTCCCCAGATATGGAAGGCAGGGGGAGCAGTGTGAGAGTGCTGAGAGGAGAGTGTCCCCAGGGATAGAAGGCAGGGGGAGCGGTGTGAGAGTGCTGAGAGGAGAGTGTCCCCAGGGATAGAAGGCAGGGGGAGCGGTGTGAGAGTGCTGAGAGGAGTCGCTCCCTGGGGATAGAAGGCAGGGCGAGCAGTGTGAGAGTGCTGAGAGGAGACTGTCCCCAGGGATAGAAGGCAGGGGGAGCAGTGTGACGGTGCTGAGAGGAGACTGTCCCTGGGATGGAAGGCAAGGGGAGCGGTATGAGAGTGCTGAGAGGAGACTGTCCCCTGGGATAGAAAGCAGTGGAAGCGGTGTGAGAGTGCTGAGAGGAGACTGTCCCCAGGGATGGAAGGCAGGGGGAGCAGTGTGAGTGCTGAGAGGAGACTGTTCCCATGGATAGAAGACAGGGGGAGCAGTGTGAGAGTGCTGAGAGGAGACTGTCCCCAGGGATGGAAGGCAGAGGGAGCAGTGTGAGTGCTGAGAGGAGACTGTCCCCGGGAATAGAAGGCAGGGGGAGCGGTATGAGAGTGCTGAGAGGAGACTGTCCCTGGGGATAGAAGACAAGGAGAGCAGTGTAAGAGTGCTTAGAGGACACTGTGTCCGAGATAGAAGGCAAGGAGAGCAGTGTGAGTGCTGAGAGGAGACTGTCCCCAGGGATGGAAGGCAGGGGGAGCAGTGTGAGAGTGCTGAGAGGAGAGTGTCCCCAGGAATAGAAGGCAGGGGGAGCACTATGAGAGTGCAGAGAGGAGACTGTCCCCGGGGATAGAAGGCAGGGGGAGCAGTGTGAGTGCTGAGAGGAGACTGTCCCCAGATATGGAAGGCAGGGGGAGCAGTGTAAGAGTGCTGAGAGGAGACTGTCCCCAGATATGGAAGGCAGGAAGAGCAGTGTAAGAGTGCTGAGAGGAGACTGTCCCCTGGGATAGAAGGCAGGGGGAGCGGTGTGAGAGTGCTGAGAGGAGACTGTCCCCAGATATGGAAGGCAGGGGGAGCAGTGTGAGAGTGCTGAGAGGAGAGTGTCCCCAGGGAAAGAAGGCAGGGGGAGCGGTGTGAGAGTGCTGAGAGGAGAGTGTCCCCAGGGATAGAAGGCAGGGGGAGCGGTGTGAGAGTGCTGAGAGGAGTCGCTCCCTGGGGATAGAAGGCAGGGCGAGCAGTGTGAGAGTGCTGAGAGGAGACTGTCCCCAGGGATAGAAGGCAGGGGGAGCAGTGTGACGGTGCTGAGAGGAGACTGTCCCTGGGATGGAAGGCAAGGGGAGCGGTATGAGAGTGCTGAGAGGAGACTGTCCCCTGGGATAGAAAGCAGTGGAAGCGGTGTGAGAGTGCTGAGAGGAGACTGTCCCCAGGGATGGAAGGCAGGGGGAGCAGTGTGAGAGCACTGAGAGGAGACTGTCCGCAGGAATAGAAGGCAGGGGGTGCAGTGTGAGAGCGCTGAGAGGAGACTGTCCCCAGGGATGGAAGGCAGGGGGAGCAGTGTGAGAGCACTGAGAGGAGACTGTCCCCAGGAATAGAAGGCAGGGGGTGCAGTGTGAGAGCGCTGAGAGGAGACTGTCCATGGGAATAGAAGGCAGGGGGAGCAGTGTGAGTGCTGAGAGGAGACTGTCCCCAGATATGGAAGGCAGGGGGAGCAGTGTAAGAGTGCTGAGAGGAGACTGTCCCCAGATATGGAAGGCAGGAAGAGCAGTGTAAGAGTGCTGAGAGGAGACTGTCCCCAGATATGGAAGGCAGGGGGAGCAGTGTAAGAGTGCTGAGAGGAGACTGTCCCCAGGAATAGAAGGCAGGGGGTGCAGTGTGAGAGCGCTGAGAGGAGACTGTCCCCTGGGATAGAAGGCAGGGGGAGCGGTGTGAGAGTTCTGAGAGGAGACTGTCCCCTGGGATAGAAGGCAGGGGGAGCGGTGTGAGAGTTCTGAGAGGAGACTGTCCCCAGGAATAGAAGGCAGTGGGAGCAGTGTGAGAGCGCTGAGAGGAGACTGTCCCCAGGGATGGAAGACAGGGGGTGCGGTATGAGAGTGCTGAGAGGAGACTGTCCATGGGAATAGAAGGCAGGGGGAGCAGTGTGAGTGCTGAGAGGAGACTGTCCCCAGGGATGGAAGGCAGGGGGAGCAGTGTGAGAGTGCTGAGAGGAGAGTGTCCCCAGGAATAGAAGGCAGGGGGAGCAGTATGAGAGTGCTGAGAGTAGACTGTCCATGGGAATAGAAGGCAGGGGGAGCAGTGTGAGTGCTGAGAGGAGACTGTCCTCAGGGATAGAAGACAGGGGAAGCGGTGTGAGAGTGCTGAGAGGAGACTGTCCCCAGGGATGGAAGGCAGGGGGAGCAGTGTAAGAGCACTGAGAGGAGACTGTCCCCAGGAATAGAAGGCAGGGGGTGCAGTGTGAGAGCGCTGAGAGGAGACTGTCCCCAGGGATAGATGGCAGGGGGAGCAGTGTGACGGTGCTGAGAGGAGACTGTCCCCAGGAATAGAAGGCAGGGGGAGCAGTGTGAGAGTGCTGAGAGGAGACTGTCCCCTGGGATAGAAGGCAGGGGGAGCCGTGTGAGAGTGCTGAGAGGAGACTGTCCTCAGGAATAGAAGGCAGGGGGAGCAGTGTGAGAGCGCTGAGAGGAGACTATCAACAAGGATGGAAGACAGGGGGAGCGGTATGAGAGTGCTGAGAGGAGACTGTCCATGGGAATAGAAGACAGGGGGAGCAGTATGAGAGTGCTGAGAGAAGACTGTCCCTGGGATGGAAGGCACGGGGAGCAGTGTGAGTGCTGAGAGGAGACTGTCCCCTGGGATAGAAGGCAGGGGGAGCGGTGTGAGAGTGCTGACAGGAGACTGTCCCCAGGGATAGAAGGCAGGGAGAGCAGTGTGAGAGTGCTGAGAGGAGACTGTCCCTGGATACAGAAGGGAGGGGAGCAGAGTGAGTGCTGAGAGGAGTCGCTCCCTGGGGATAGAAGGCAAGGCGAGCAGTGTGAGAGTGCTGAGAGGAGACTGTCCCCAGGGATAGAAGGCAGGGGGAGCAGTGTGAGAGCGCTGAGAGGAGACTGTCCCCAGGAATAGAAGGCAGGGGGAGCAGAGTGAGAGGGCTGAGAGGAGACTGTCCCCTGGGATAGAAGGCAAGGCGAGCAGTGTGAGAGGAGACTGTCCCCAGGGATAGAAGGCAGGGGCAGCAGTGTGAGAGTGCTGAGAGGAGACTGTCCCCTGGGATAGAAGGCAGGGGGAGCAGTGTGAGTGCCGAGAGGAGACTGTCCCCTGGGATAGAAGGCAGGGGGAGCGGTGTGAGAGTGCTGACAGGAGACTGTCCCCAGGGATAGAAGGCAGGGAGAGCAGTGTGAGAGTGCTGACAGGAGACTGTCCCCAGGGATGGAAGGCAGGGGGAGCAGTGTGAGAGCACTGAGAGGAGACTGTCCCCAGGAATAGAAGGCAGGGGGAGCAGTGTGAGAGCACTGAGAGGGGACTGTTCCTGGGATAGAAGGCAGGGGGAGCAGTGTGAGAGTGCTGAGAGGAGACTGTCCCTGGAATAGAAGGCAGGGGGTGCAGTGTGAGAGTGCTGAGAGGAGACTGTCCCGGGGATAGAAGGCAGTGGGAGCAGTGTGAGAGTGCTGAGAGGAGACTGTCCCTGGATACAGAAGGGAGGGGGGCAGTGTGAGAGTGCTGAGAGGAGACTGTCCCTGGATACAGAAGGGAGGGGAGCAGAGTGAGTGCTGAGAGGAGTCGCTCCCTGGGGATAGAAGGCAGGGGGAGCAGTGTGAGAGTGCTGAGAGGAGACTGTCCCCAGGAATAGAAGGCAGGGGGAGCAGTATGAGAGTGCTGAGAGGAGACTGTCCCCTGGGATAGAAGGCAGGGGGAGTAGTGTGAGTGCTGAGAGGAGACTGTCCCCTGGGATAGAAGGCAGGGGGAGTAGTGTGAGAGGAGACTGTCCCCAGGAATAGAAGGCAGGGGGAGCAGTACTGTTGGATGGGGGCGCTAGTGGCAGCTCATCCGCCTTTTCCTATAGTGTAGGATGGGGGAATCTTCAGCAGCAGTTTGTCCCTGCAGTGTCATGTGATGCAGCACAGCTGGGCCTTGGTCATGAATACAGCTCACTGTTTGGCCCTGGACAGCAGGGGGCACCCTTCCTCACAGACCATACACAACATACACATAACGGATGTTCTTTATTTCCTCATCCCTTTCCACAGTCACTGGTAGCGCCCGGGCAGAGGACCCGGCTATGACCCTTTACAGTCACATGGACACTGAAGATAGAGAGCCCCTTTAAGAGATCTTCAGAATGTACATTAGGCCCCTCCGCATAGACCTGGATACAACACGGAGGCCACAGAGTCGCTGCTTAGGTCACAGCACGAAATGAGCAGCTTTTCTATATCATGAAAGAGCAAAGAGCCCCCCGCTGCAGAGATCAGTCCTGGATATGGGGGGCTCTGGTTTGCCCCCTGTAGGCCGGCAGGGACAGTACAGTTTGCGCCTCATTTTTGCCTCTTGTAGATCTTCCGTGCGAGTCCCAGGAAGATCTCCTTGGAGAGGCCGTTGGCGTGTTGGGAGATGAGGGTCTGCAGTCTCTGGTAACTCTCCTCCTCATACTGGGTGTAGACCCCCGATAGCTGCAGGTCCTCGTACAACTGCTTGACCCGCTGCACCTTCTCTGCGTCGTCCTGCCCGTAATTCTCCTGCCAATCACAGCAATGGTTAGTATGACTGCCCGGTGCAGAGCACTGGGGTCCTGGCGGATCTGAGCCCCCTGTACCTGGAGGAGGGTCCGCTGCTCGGGGGTGACTCTCTTCAGCGCCTCCACCACCAGCCAGCCGCACTTGTTGTCCTGGATATCTGTCCCAATCTTCCCGGTGACGCTCGGGTCCCCATAACAGTCCAGATAATCGTCCTACCCAATCACAGGAGGAGATTCATTACATGCGTCTGCTGGGGGTCACCCGGTACCCCAACATCTGCGACCAACCCCCCACCACCTCACCTGGATCTGGAAGAACTCGCCCATCTCCAGGAGGATAGTCCTGGCATTCTGGTGCTGCTCCTCGCCATCTATTCCAGCCTAGGGAGGAGGACGAGAAGGATGAGCCCAAACCTATCCCCCCCCCTGCATGGATGTAGACCCCCCCCCCCAATCAATCACCCCCCTCACTGCATGGATAGAGACCCACCCCCCAAATCAATCACCCCCCTCCCTGCATGGATAGAGACCCACCCCCCCTGCATGGATAGAGACCCCCCGCAATCAATCGCCCCCCTCCCTGCATGGATAGAGACCCCCCCGCAATCAATCGCCCCCCTCCCTGCATGGATAGAGGCCCCCCGATCACCCCCCTCCCTGCATGGATGGAGACCCCCCCCAATCAATCGCCCCCCTCCCTGCATGGATAGAGACCCCCCCCCATCCATCGCCCCCCTCCCTGCATGGATAGAGACCCCCCCCAATCAATCACCCCCCTCCCTGCATGGATGGAGACCCCCCGATCACCCCCCTCCCTGCATGGATGGAGACCCCCCCCAATCACCCCCCTCCCTGCATGGATAGAGACCCCCCCCATCAATCGCCCCCCTCCCTGCATGGATAGAGACCCCCCCCCCCATCCATCGCCCCCCTCCCTGCATGGATAGAGACCCCCCCAATCAATCACCCCCCTCCCTGCATGGATGGAGACCCCCCGATCACCCCCCTCCCTGCATGGATAGAGACCCCCCCCATCAATCGCCCCCCTCCCTGCATGGATAGAGACCCCCCCCATCAATCGCCCCCCTCCCTGCATGGATAGAGACCCCCCCCCATCCATCGCCCCCCTCCCTGCATGGATAGAGACCCCCCCCCCCCATCCATCGCCCCCCTCCCTGCATGGATAGAGACCCCCCCAATCAATCACCCCCCTCCCTGCATGGATGGAGACCCCCCGATCACCCCCCTCCCTGCATGGATAGAGACCCCCCCCATCAATCGCCCCCCTCCCTGCATGGATAGAGACCCCCCCCATCAATCGCCCCCCTCCCTGCATGGATAGAGACCCCCCCCATCAATCGCCCCCCTCCCTGCATGGATAGAGACCCCCCCCAATCAATCAACCCCCTCCCTGCATGGATGGAGACCCCCCGATCACCCCCCTCCCTGCATGGATGGAGACCCCCCCAATCACCCCCCTCTCTACATGGATGGAGATTCCCCCCCAAAGACCCCCAATCCCCTCTCTCCCCCAGAGACCCCCCCCCTCCCTGTACTCACCATATACATGGCGGAGGCTACAGGTAGGTAGAAGGAGTAGAAGGCCGTCTTGTACTTGACTATGGCTTTATACCTAGGAGACAGCAGCTGATGAGACACTTACCTGCTCCCCGTACACAGGGAGGGGGGGGGGCACCTACCTGCTCTCCGTGTACCGATCCAGATCCACCTTCCCCGGCTGCGATGTGATCAGATCCAGCGCCTGCCCCAGCTCCGTCTGGTACGAGGTCTGAGAAGAGACGAGGCGTCACCCTCCTGCCACGTGACGGACCCCCCCCCCCCCAGGTACTTACCTCCAGGAAGAGCTCCAGCAGGCTCAGGTAGTAGGGCTGCCCGCGGCAGTACTTCTTCAGGACCCGGTATATACAGGCCTCCAGGAGGAACGAGTCATTCACCGCGTCCAGCCCAATCCCCGCCTGCAAGGGAGGAGATGTGATAGGCCGCCCCTGGCGATGCCCCCCACCCCCCAGGGTGACGCCTACCTACCCTCCGATACCAGCACGGCTGCCCGCGCCGCGTCACTGAGTTGTCCATGATGTCATCAGCGACCAGAAAGAAGGCCTGGAGCTAAGAGAGGAGGAGGAGGAGGTGAGGACCAGGGGCGATGGTCTGCGGGGGAGGATGGTCTGCGGGGGAAGGGCAGGGGCGATGGTCTGCGGGGGAAGGGCAGGGGCGATGGTCTGCGGGGGAAGGGCAGGGGCGATGGTCTGCGGGGGAAGGGCAGGGGCGATGGTCTGCGGGGGAAGGGCAGGGGCGATGGTCTGCGGGGGAAGGGCAGGGGCGATGGTCTGCGGGGGAAGGGCAGGGGCGATGGTCTGCGGGGGAAGGGCAGGGGCGATGGTCTGCGGGGGAAGGGCAGGGGCGATGGTCTGCGGGGGAAGGGCAGGGGCGATGGTCTGCGGGGGAAGGGCAGGGGCGATGGTCTGCGGGGGAAGGGCAGGGGCGATGGTCTGCGGGGGAGGGAAGGGGCGATGGTCTGCGGGGGAGGGAAGGGGCGATGGTCTGTGGGGGAGGATGGTCTGCAGGGGGGGGCACTCACCAGCTCCACACACCAGCCCACTGCCAGCGCCCTCTGAATGTTCCCCTCCTTGTGCAGCTCGGGCCCCACCAGCTCCCGGTAAGAGGCCAAAACCGTCATCCCGCGGTTACACTTCCCCCCGGGGGCGTTATACTCCAGCACCTGCAGCAGGGAGACAGAAGAGGCGCCGGCCGTGAGGTCACATGACAGAGGAGGCGCCGGCCGTGAGGTCACACGACAGAAGAGGCGCCGGCCGTGAGGTCACAGGACAGAGGAGGCGCCGGCCGTGAGGTCACAGGACAGAGGAGGCGCCGGCCGTGAGGTCACACGACAGAGGAGGCGCCGGCCGTGAGGTCACACGACAGAGGAGGCGCCGGCCGTGAGGTCACACGACAGAGGAGGCGCAGGACTCACCTCCCGGACACGTGATACGGCATCTCCGATCTCCGGGTGCCCCCAGTCCTGCGCCGTCAGGTCCTGCACCACCTGATCAAAGAAGCTGCAGAACTCCTGCCGCTCAGCGGACCCCGAACTCTTCAGCGAACTCATGGTCCTCACCTGGGGGGAAACACACGTCAGCTGACCGGGAGCACAGGACCCCCTAATAACCGGGAGCGGCCCCCAGGACCCCCTAATAACCGGGAGCGGACCCCCCAGGACACAAGACCCTCTAATAACCAGGAGCGGACCACCCAGGACACAGGGCCCCCTAATAACCAGGAGCGGACCCCCCAGGACACAGGACCCCCAAATAACAGGGAGCGGACCCCCCAGGACATAGGGCCCCCTAATAACCGGGAGCGGACCCCCCAGGACACAGGACCCCCTAATAACCAGGAGCGGACCCCCAGGACCCCCTAATAACCGGGAGCGGACCCCCTAATAACTGGGAGCGGACCCCCCAGGACACAGGACCCCCTAATAACCAGGAGCGGACCCCCCAGGACACAGGGCCCCCTAATAACCAGGAGCGGACCCCCCAGGACACAGGACCCCCAAATAACAGGGAGCGGACCCCCCAGGACATAGGGCCCCCTAATAACCGGGAGCGGACCCCCCAGGACACAGGACCCCCTAATAACCAGGAGCGGACCCCCAGGACCCCCTAATAACCGGGAGCGGACCCCCTAATAACTGGGAGCGGACCCCCCAGGACACAGGACCCCCAAATAACAGGGAGCGGACCCCCCAGGACATAGGGCCCCCTAATAACCGGGAGCGGACCCCCCAGGACACAGGACCCCCTAATAACCAGGAGCGGACCCCCCAGGACACAGGACCCCCTAATAACCGGGAGCGGACCCCCTAATAACTGGGAGCGGACCACCCAGGACACAGGACCCCCAAATAACAGGGAGCGGACCCCCCAGGACATAGGGCCCCCTAATAACCGGGAGCGGACCCCCCAGGACACAGGACCCCCTAATAACCAGGAGCGGACCCCCAGGACCCCCTAATAACCGGGAGCGGACCCCCTAATAACTGGGAGCGGACCCCCCAGGACACAGGACCCCCTAATAACCAGGAGCGGACCCCCCAGGACACAGGACCCCCTAATAACCAGGAGCGGACCACCCAGGACACAGGGCCCCCTAATAACCAGGAGCGGACCACCCAGGACACAGGGCCCCCTAATAACCGGGAGCGGACCCCCCAGGACACAGGACCCCCTAATAACCGGGAGCGGACCACCCAGGACACAGGACCCCCTAATAACCGGGAGCGGACCACCCAGGACACAGGACCCCCTAATAACCAGGAGCGGACCACCCAGGACACAGGGCCCCCTAATAACCAGGAGCGGACCCCCCAGGACACAGGACCCCCTAATAACCGGGAGCGGACCCCCCAGGACACAGGACCCCCAAATAACAGGGAGCGGACCCCCCAGGACATAGGGCCCCCTAATAACCAGGAGCGGACCCCCCAGGACACAGGGCCCCCTAATAACCAGGAGCGGACCACCCAGGACACAGGACCCCCAAATAACAGGGAGCGGACCCCCCAGGACATAGGGCCCCCTAATAACCGGGAGCGGACCCCCCAGGACACAGGGCCCCCTAATAACCAGGAGCGGACCCCCAGGACCCCCTAATAACCGGGAGCGGACCCCCTAATAACTGGGAGCGGACCCCCCAGGACACAGGACCCCCTAATAACCAGGAGCGGACCACCCAGGACACAGGGCCCCCTAATAACCAGGAGCGGACCCCCCAGGACACAGGGCCCCCTAATAACCAGGAGCGGACCCCCCAGGACACAAGACCCCCTAATAACCAGGAGCGGACCACCCAGGACACAGGACCCCCTAATAACCGGGAGCGGACCACCCAGGACACAGGACCCCCTAATAACCGGGAGCGGACCACCCAGGACACAGGACCCCCTAATAACCGGGAGCGGACCCCCAGGACACAGGGCCCCCTAATAACCAGGAGCGGACCACCCAGGACACAGGGCCCCCTAATAACCAAGAGCGGACCCCCCAGGACACAGGACCCCCTAATAACCAGGAGCGGACCCCCTAATAACCAGGAGCGGACCACCCAGGACACAGGACCCCCTAATAACCGGGAGCGGACCACCCAGGACACAGGACCCCCTAATAACCGGGAGCGGACCACCCAGGACACAGGACCCCCTAATAACCGGGAGCGGACCCTCAGGACACAGGACCCCCTAATAACCGGGAGCGGACCCCCCAGGACACAGGACCCCCTAATAACCAGGAGCAGCCCCCCAGGACACAGGACCCCCTAATAACCGGGAGCAGCCCCCCAGGACACAGGGCCCCCTAATAACCAGGAGCGGACCACCCAGGACACAGGGCCCCCTAATAACCAGGAGCGGACCCCCCAGGACACAGGGCCCCCTAATAACCGGGAGCGGACCCCCCAGGACACAGGGCCCCCTAATAACCAGGAGCGGACCCCCCAGGACACAGGGCCCCCTAATAACCGGGAGCGGACCACCCAGGACACAGGACCCCCAAATAACAGGGAGCGGACCCCCCAGGACATAGGGCCCCCTAATAACCAGGAGCGGACCCCCTAATAACCAGGAGCGGACCCCCCAGGACACAGGACCCCAAATAACAGGGAGCGGACCCCCCAGGACATAGGGCCCCCTAATAACCGGGAGCGGACCCCCCAGGACACAGGACCCCCTAATAACCAGGAGCGGACCCCCAGGACCCCCTAATAACCGGGAGCGGACCCCCCAGGACACAGGACCCCCTAATAACCAGGAGCGGACCACCCAGGACACAGGGCCCCCTAATAACCGGGAGCGGACCCCCCAGGACACAGGACCCCCTAATAACCGGGAGCGGACCCCCAGGACATAGGGCCCCCTAATAACCAGGAGCGGACCACCCAGGACACAGGACCCCCTAATAACCAGGAGCGGACCCCCCAGGACACAGGGCCCCCTAATAACCAGGAGCGGACCCCCCAGGACACAGGGCCCCCTAATAGCCAGGAGCGGACCACCCAGGACACAGGGCCCCCTAATAACCAGGAGCGGACCCCCCAGGACATAGGGCCCCCTAATAACCAGGAGCGGACCCCCCAGGACACAGGACCCCCAAATAACAGGGAGCGGACCCCCCAGGACACAGGACCCCCTAATAACCGGGAGTGGACCCCCCAGGACACAGGACCCCCTAATAACCGGGAGAGGACCCCCCAGGACCCCGCCCTCTTTCTTCAGATACTTGGGGTCACATCGGGCACAGATCACACACTGCGTTTGTTATACACAGAATGGCCCCGCCCCGGAAATCCCTTCCCCTGCACCGGAAGTCTCACGCACCCCCGCTCCGGGCCGCCGCTGCTCGGTACGGAGACATGGCTGGTGCCGGGCGCTGACACCCGGGGGAGGGCGGAGCCGGAACCGCACGGAACGCACGAGGCGGAGCCACATCCGGCCCGTGTCCGGTCACCGCGGCATCTCCCGCCCCGCCCACTGACGTCACCAAGCAACAGCGTCCTCCCGCCCCTCCTGTCAGCGGGCGGAGCTTATACACACCGAGCCACGCCCAACTACATGACGTCACCAGAACCCTGCCAATGCCTGACAACAGCAGTATCCCACCCCTAGCAACAGCCTGACTGTCCCCTCCTCCCCCTGCTGACTGTCTCCATGGTGTCCCCTCCATCCTCCTGCTGACTGTCTCCATGGTGTCCCCTCAATCCTCCTGCTGACTGTCTCCATGGTGCCCCCTCCTCCTCCTGCTGACTGTCTCCATGGTGTCCTCTCCATCCTCCTGCTGACTGTCTCCATGGTGTCCCCTCCTCCTGCTGACTGTCTCCATGGTGTCCCCTCCAGCCTCTTGCTGACTGTCTCCATGGTGTCCTCTCCTCCTCCTACTGACTGTCTCCATGGTTCGCCCTCCTCCTCCTGCTGACTGTCTCCATGGTGTCCCCTCCATCCTCCTGCTGACTGTCTCCATGGTGTCCCCTCCATCCTCCTGCTGACTGTCTCCATGGTGTCTCCCCCTCCATCCTCCTGCTGACTGTCTCCATGGTGTCCCCTCCATCCTCCTGCTGACTGTCTCCATGGTGTCCCCTCCATCCTCCTGCTGACTGTCTCCATGGTGTCCCCTCCATCCTCCTGCTGACTGTCTCCATGGTGTCCCCTCCATCCTCCTGCTGACTGTCTCCATGGTGTCTCCCCCTCCATCCTCCTGCTGACTGTCTCCATGGTGTCCCCTCCATCCTCCTGCTGACTGTCTCCATGGTGTCCCCTCCATCCTCCTGCTGACTGTCTCCATGGTGTCTCCCCCTCCATCCTCCTGCTGACTGTCTCCATGGTGTCCCCTCCATCCTCCTGCTGACTGTCTCCATGGTGTCCCCTCCTCCTGCTGACTGTCTCCATGGTGTCCCCTCCTCCTCCTGCTGACTGTCTCCATGGTGTCCCCTCCATCCTCCTGCTGACTGTCTCCATGGTGTCCCCTCCATCCTCCTGCTGACTGTCTCCATGGTGTCCCCTCCATCCTCCTGCTGACTGTCTCCATGGTGTCTCCCCCTCCATCCTCCTGCTGACTGTCTCCATGGTGTCCCCTCCATCCTCCTGCTGACTGTCTCCATGGTGTCCCCTCCATCCTCCTGCTGACTGTCTCCATGGTGTCCCCTCCATCCTCCTGCTGACCGTCTCCATGGTGCCCCCTCCATCCTCCTGCTGACTGTCTCCATGGTGTCCCCTCCTCCTCCTGCTGACTGTCTCCATGGTGTCCCCTCCATCCTCCTGCTGACTGTCTCCATGGTGTCCCCTCCATCCTCCTGCTGACTGTCTCCATGGTGTCCCCTCCATCCTCCTGCTGACTGTCTCCATGGTGTCCCCTCCTCCTCCTTCTGACTGTCTCCATGGTGTCCCCTCCTCCTGCTGACTGTCTCCATGGTGTCCCCTCCTCCTCCTGCTGACTGTCTCCATGGAGTCCCCTCCAGCCTCCTGCTGACTGTCTCCATGGTGTCCCCTCCATCCTCCTGCTGACTGTCTCCATGGTGTCCCCTCCATCCTCCTGCTGACTGTCTCCATGGTGTCCTCTCCATCCTCCTGCTGACTGTCTCCATGGTGTCCCCTCCATCCTCCTGCTGACTGTCTCCATGGTGTCCCCTCCTCCTGCTGACTGTCTCCATGGTGTCTCCCCCTCCATCCTCCTGCTGACTGTCTCCATGGTGCCCCCTCCTCCTCCTGCTGACTGTCTCCATGGTGTCCCCTCCTCCTCCTGCTGACTGTCTCCATGGTGCCCCCTCCTCCTCCTGCTGACTGTCTCCATGGTGTCCCCTCCTCCTCCTGCTGACTGTCTCCATGGTGTCCCCTCCATCCTCCTGCTGACTGTCTCCATGGTGTCCCCTCCATCCTCCTGCTGACTGTCTCCATGGTGTCCCCTCCATCCTCCTGCTGACTGTCTCCATGGTGTCCCCTCCATCCTCCTACTGACTGTCTCCATGGTGTCCCCTCCTCCTCCTGCTGACTGTCTCCATGGTGTCCTCTCCTCCTCCTGCTGACTGTCTCCATGGTGCCCCCTCCATCCTCCTGCTGACTGTCTCCATGGTGTCCCCTCCATCCTCCTGCTGACTGTCTCCATGGTGTCCCCTCCATCCTCCTGCTGACTGTCTCCATGGTGCCCCCTCCTCCTCCTGCTGACTGTCTCCATGGTGCCCCCTCCTCCTCCTGCTGACTGTCTCCATGGTGTCCCCTCCATCCTCTTACTGACTGTCTCCATGGTGTCCCCTCCATCCTCCTGCTGACTGTCTCCATGGTGTCCCCTCCATCCTCTTACTGACTGTCTCCATGGTGTCCCCTCCATCCTCCTGCTGACTGTCTCCATGGTGTCTCCTCCTCCTCTTACTGACTGTCTCCATGGTGTCCTCTCCATCCTCCTACTGACTGTCTCCATGGTGTCCTCTCCTCCTGCTGACTGTCTCCATGGTGTCCCCTCCTCCTCCTGCTGACTGTCTCCATGGTGTCCTCTCCATCCTCCTGCTGACTGTCTCCATGGTGTCCCCTCCTCCTCCTGCTGACTGTCTCAATGGTGTCCCCTCCATCCTCCTGCTGACTGTCTCCATGGTGTCCCCTCCATCCTCCTGCTGACTGTCTCCATGGTGTCCCCTCCATCCTCCTGCTGACTGTCTCCATGGTGTCCCCTCCATCCTCCTGCTGACTGTCTCCATGGTGTCCCCTCCTCCTCCTGCTGACTGTCTCCATGGTGTCTCCCCCTCCATCCTCCTGCTGACTGTCTCCATGGTGTCCTCTCCATCCTCCTGCTGACTGTCTCCATGGTGCCCCCTCCTCCTCCTGCTGACTGTCTCCATTGTGTCCCCTCCTCCTGCTGACTGTCTCCATGGTGTCCCCTCCTCCTCCTGCTGACTGTCTCCATGGTGTCCCCTCCTCCTCCTGCTGACTGTCTCCATGGTGTCCCCTCCATCCTCCTGCTGACTATCTCCATGGTGCCCCCTCCTCCTCCTGCTGACTGTCTCCATGGTGTCCCCTCCATCCTCCTGCTGACTGTCTCCATGGTGTCCCCTCCATCCTCTTACTGACTGTCTCCATGGTGTCCCCTCCTCCTCCTGCTGACTGTCTCCATGGTGTCCCCTCCATCCTCCTGCTGACTGTCTCCATGGTGTCCCCTCCATCCTCTTACTGACTGTCTCCATGGTGTCCTCTCCTCCTGCTGACTGTCTCCATGGTGTCCTCTCCATCCTCCTGCTGACTGTCTCCATGGTGTCCCCTCCTCCTCCTGCTGACTGTCTCCATGGTGTCTCCCCCTCCATCCTCCTGCTGACTGTCTCCATGGTGTCTCCCCCTCCATCCTCCTGCTGACTGTCTCCATGGTGTCCCCTCCATCCTCCTGCTGACTGTCTCCATGGTGTCCCCT
The DNA here is from genome assembly GCF_040894005.1 of Engystomops pustulosus. NCBI lineage: Eukaryota > Metazoa > Chordata > Amphibia > Anura > Leptodactylidae > Engystomops > Engystomops pustulosus. The sequence continues at coordinate 228,934 of NW_027284984.1, forward strand.
CCTCCTCTTACAGACTGTCTCCATGGTGTCCTCTCCATCCTCCTGCTGACTGTCTCCATGGTGTCCCCTCCATCCTCCTGCTGACTGTCTCCATGGTGCCCCCTCCATCCTCCTGCTGACTGTCTCCATGGTGTCCCCTCCATCTCCTGCTGACTGTCTCCATGGTGTCCCCTCCATCCTCCTGCTGACTGTCTCCATGGTGTCCCCTCCTCCTCCTGCTGACTGTCTCCATGGTGTCCCCTCCATCCTCCTGCTGACTGTCTCCATGGTGTCCCCTCCATCCTCCTGCTGACTGTCTCCATGGTGTCCCCTCCATCCTCCTGCTGACTGTCTCAATGGTGTCCCCTCCATCCTCCTGCTGACTGTCTCCATGGTGTCCCCTCCATCCTCCTGCTGACTGTCTCCATGGTGTCCCCTCCATCCTCCTGCTGACTGTCTCCATGGTGTCCCCTCCATCCTCCTGCTGACTGTCTCCATGGTGTCCCCTCCATCCTCCTGCTGACTGTCTCCATGGTGTCCCCTCCATCCTCCTGCTGACTGTCTCCATGGTGCCCCCTCCATCCTCCTGCTGACTGTCTCCATGGTGCCCCCTCCATCCTCCTGCTGACTGTCTCCATGGTGCCCCCTCCATCCTCCTGCTGACTGTCTCCATGGTGTCTCCTCCTCCTCTTACAGACTGTCTCCATGGTGCCCCCTCCATCCTCCTGCTGACTGTCTCCATGGTGTCCTCTCCTCCTGCTGACTGTCTCCATGGTGTCCCCTCCTCCTCTTACAGACTGTCTCCATGGTGTCCTCTCCTCCTCCTGCTGACTGTCTCCATGGTGTCCCCTCCTCCTGCTGACTGTCTCCATGGTGTCCCCTCAATCCTCCTACTGACTGTCTCCATGGTGCGCCCTCCTCCTCCTGCTGACTGTCTCCATGGTGTCCCCTCCATCCTCCTGCTGACTGTCTCCATGGTGTCCCCTCCATCCTCCTGCTGACTGTCTCCATGGTGTCTCCCCCTCCATCCTCCTGCTGACTGTCTCCATGGTGTCTCCCCCTCCATCCTCCTGCTGACTGTCTCCATGGTGTCTCCCCCTCCATCCTCCTGCTGACTGTCTCCATGGTGTCCCCTCCATCCTCCTGCTGACTGTCTCCATGGTGTCCCCTCCATCTCCTGCTGACTGTCTCCATGGTGTCCCCTCCATCCTCCTGCTGACTGTCTCCATGGTGTCCTCTCCATCCTCCTGCTGACTGTCTCCATGGTGTCCCCTCCATCCTCCTGCTGACTGTCTCCATGGTGCCCCCTCCATCCTCCTGCTGACTGTCTCCATGGTGCCCCCTCCATCCTCCTGCTGACTGTCTCCATGGTGCCCCCTCCATCCTCCTGCTGACTGTCTCCATGGTGCCCCCTCCATCCTCCATCCTCCTGCTGACTGTCTCCATGGTGTCCCCTCCATCCTCCTGCTGACTGTCTCCATGGTGCCCCCTCCATCCTCCTGCTGACTGTCTCCATGGTGCCCCCTCCATCCTCCATCCTCCTGCTGACTGTCTCCATGGTGTCCCCTCCATCCTCCTGCTGACTGTCTCCATGGTGCCCCCTCCATCCTCCTGCTGACTGTCTCCATGGTGTCCCCTCCATCCTCCTGCTGACTGTCTCCATGGTGTCCTCTCCTCCTGCTGACTGTCTCCATGGTGTCCCCTCCTCCTCTTACAGACTGTCTCCATGGTGTCCTCTCCTCCTCCTGCTGACTGTCTCCATGGTGTCCCCTCCTCCTGCTGACTGTCTCCATGGTGTCCCCTCCATCCTCCTGCTGACTGTCTCCATGGTGTCCTCTCCTCCTCCTGCTGACTGTCTCCATGGTGTCCTCCTCCTCCTCCTGCTGACTGTCTCCATGCTGACTGTCTCCATGGTGTCCTCCTCCTCCTCCTGCTGACTGTCTCCATGGTGTCCCCTCCATCCTCCTGCTGACTGTCTCCATGGTGTCCTCTCCTCCTCCTGCTGACTGTCTCCATGGTGTCCCCTCCATCCTCCTGCTGACTGTCTCCATGGTGTCCCCTCCATCCTCCTGCTGACTGTCTCCATGGTGTCCCCTCCATCCTCCTGCTGACTGTCTCCATGGTGTCCCCTCCTCCTCCTGCTGACTGTCTCCATGGTGTCCTCTCCTCCTCCTGCTGACTGTCTCCATGGTGTCCCCTCCATCCTCCTGCTGACTGTCTCCATGGTGTCCCCTCCTCCTCCTGCTGACTGTCTACATGGTTTCCCCTCCTCCGCCTGCTGACTGTCTCCATGGTGTCCCCTCCTCCTCCTGCTGACTATCTCCATGGTGTCCCCTCCATCCTCCTGCTGACTGTCTCCATGGTGTCCCCTCCTCCTCCTGCTGACTGTCTCCATGGTGCCCCCTCCATCCTCTTACTGACTGTCTCCATGGTGTCCTCTCCATCCTCCTGCTGACTGTCTCCATGGTGTCCCCTCCATCCTCTTACTGACTGTCTCCATGGTGTCCCCTCCATCCTCCTGCTGACTGTCTCCATGGTGTCCCCTCCTCCTCCTCCTGCTGTCTCCATGGTGTCCCCTCCATCCTCCTGCTGACTGTCTCCATGGTGTCCCCTCCTCCTCCTGCTGACTGTCTCCATGGTGTCCCCTCCATCTCCTGCTGACTGTCTCCATGGTGTCCCCTCCATCCTCCTGCTGACTGTCTCCATGGTGTCTCCCCCTCCATCCTCCTGCTGACTGTCTCCATGGTGTCTCCCCCTCCATCCTCCTGCTGACTGTCTCCATGGTGTCCCCTCCATCCTCCTGCTGACTGTCTCCATGGTGTCCCCTCCATCCTCCTGCTGACTGTCTCCATGGTGTCCCCTCCATCCTCCTGCTGACTGTCTCCATGGTGTCCTCTCCATCCTCCTGCTGACTGTCTCCATGGTGTCCCCTCCATCCTCCTGCTGACTGTCTCCATGGTGTCCCCTCCTCCTCCTGCTGACTGTCTCCATGGTGTCCCCTCCTCCTCTTACTGACTGTCTCCATGGTGTCCTCTCCTCCTCCTGCTGACTGTCTCCATGGTGTCCCCTCCATCCTCTTACTGACTGTCTCCATGGTGTCCCCTCCATCCTCCTGCTGACTGTCTCCATGGTGTCCCCTCCTCCTCCTGCTGACTGTCTCCATGGTGTCCCCTCCTCCTCTTACTGACTGTCTACATGGTGTCCTCTCCTCCTCCTGCTGACTGTCTCCATGGTGTCCCCTCCATCCTCTTACTGACTGTCTCCATGGTGTCCCCTCCTCCTCCTGCTGACTGTCTCCATGGTGTCCCCTCCATCCTCCTGCTGACTGTCTCCATGGTGTCCCCTCCATCCTCCTGCTGACTGTCTCCATGGAGTCCCCTCCATCCTCCTGCTGACTGTCTCCATGGTGTCCCCTCCTCCTCCTGCTGACTGTCTCCATGGTGTCCCCTCCATCCTCCTGCTGACTGTCTCCATGGTGTCCCCTCCATCCTCCTGCTGACTGTCTCCATGGTGTCCCCTCCTCCTCCTGCTGACTGTCTCCATGGTGTCCCCTCCATCCTCCTGCTGACTGTCTCCATGGTGTCCTCTCCATCCTCCTGCTGACTGTCTCCATGGTGTCCCCTCCATCCTCCTGCTGACTGTCTCCATGGTGTCCCCTCCATCCTCCTGCTGACTGTCTCCATGGTGTCCCCTCCATCCTCCTGCTGACTGTCTCCATGGTGTCTCCCCCTCCATCCTCCTGCTGACTGTCTCCATGGTGTCCCCTCCATCCTCCTGCTGACTGTCTCCATGGTGTCTCCCCCTCCATCCTCCTGCTGACTGTCTCCATGGTGTCCCCTCCATCCTCCTGCTGACTGTCTCCATGGTGTCCCCTCCATCCTCCTGCTGACTGTCTCCATGGTGTCCCCTCCTCCTCCTGACTGTCTCCGTGGTGTCCCCTCCTCCTCCTGCTGACTATCTCCATGGTGTCCCCTCCATCCTCCTGCTGACTGTCTCCATGGTGTCCCCTCCTCCTCCTGCTGACTGTCTCCATGGTGCCCCCTCCATCCTCTTACTGACTGTCTCCATGGTGTCCCCTCCTCCTCCTGCTGACTGTCTCCATGGTGTCCCCTCCTCCTCCTGCTGACTGTCTCCATGGTGTCCCCTCCATCCTCCTGCTGACTGTCTCCATGGTGTCCCCTCCATCCTCCTGCTGACTATCTCCATGGTGCCCCCTCCTCCTCCTGCTGACTGTCTCCATGGTGTCCCCTCCATCCTCCTGCTGACTGTCTCCATGGTGTCCCCTCCTCCTCCTGCTGACTGTCTCCATGGTGTCCCCTCCAGCCTCCTGCTGACTGTCTCCATGGTGTCCCCTCCATCCTCTTACTGACTGTCTCCATGGTGTCCCCTCCATCCTCCTGCTGACTGTCTCCATGGTGTCCCCTCCTCCTCCTCCTGCTGTCTCCATGGTGTCCCCTCCATCCTCCTGCTGACTGTCTCCATGGTGTCCCCTCCTCCTCCTCCTGCTGTCTCCATGGTGTCCCCTCCATCCTCCTGCTGACTGTCTCCATGGTGTCCCCTCCATCCTCCTGCTGACTGTCTCCATGGTGTCCTCTCCATCCTCCTGCTGACTGTCTCCATGGTGTCCCCTCCTCCTCCTCCTGCTGTCTCCATGGTGTCCCCTCCATCCTCCTGCTGACTGTCTCCATGGTGTCCCCTCCATCCTCCTGCTGACTGTCTCCATGGTGTCCTCTCCATCCTCCTGCTGACTGTCTCCATGGTGTCCCCTCCATCCTCCTGCTGACTGTCTCCATGGTGTCCCCTCCTCCTCCTGCTGACTGTCTCCATGGTGTCCCCTCCATCTCCTGCTGACTGTCTCCATGGTGTCCCCTCCATCCTCCTGCTGACTGTCTCCATGGTGTCTCCCCCTCCATCCTCCTGCTGACTGTCTCCATGGTGTCTCCCCCTCCATCCTCCTGCTGACTGTCTCCATGGTGTCCCCTCCATCCTCCTGCTGACTGTCTCCATGGTGTCCCCTCCATCCTCCTGCTGACTGTCTCCATGGTGTCCCCTCCATCCTCCTGCTGACTGTCTCCATGGTGTCCTCTCCATCCTCCTGCTGACTGTCTCCATGGTGTCCCCTCCATCCTCCTGCTGACTGTCTCCATGGTGTCCCCTCCTCCTCCTGCTGACTGTCTCCATGGTGTCCCCTCCTCCTCCTGCTGACTGTCTCCATGGTGTCCCCTCCATCCTCCTGCTGACTGTCTCCATGGTGTCCCCTCCATCCTCCTGCTGACTGTCTCCATGGTGTCCCCTCCATCCTCCTGCTGACTGTCTCCATGGTGTCCCCTCCATCCTCCTGCTGACTGTCTCCATGGTGTCCCCTCCATCCTCTTACTGACTGTCTACATGGTGTCCTCTCCTCCTCCTGCTGACTGTCTCCATGGTGTCCCCTCCATCCTCTTACTGACTGTCTCCATGGTGTCCCCTCCTCCTCCTGCTGACTGTCTCCATGGTGTCCCCTCCATCCTCCTGCTGACTGTCTCCATGGTGTCCCCTCCATCCTCCTGCTGACTGTCTCCATGGAGTCCCCTCCAGCCTCCTGCTGACTGTCTCCATGGTGTCCCCTCCATCCTCTTACTGACTGTCTCCAAGGTGTCCCCTCCTCCCTCCTGCTGACTATCTCCATGGTGCCCCCTCCTCCTCCTGCTGACTGTCTCCATGGTGTCCCCTCCATCCTCCTGCTGACTGTCTCCATGGTGTCCCCTCCTCCTCCTGCTGACTGTCTCCATGGTGTCCCCTCCATCCTCCTGCTGACTGTCTCCATGGTGTCCTCTCCATCCTCCTGCTGACTGTCTCCATGGTGTCCCCTCCATCCTCCTGCTGACTGTCTCCATGGTGTCCCCTCCATCCTCCTGCTGACTGTCTCCATGGTGTCCCCTCCATCCTCCTGCTGACTGTCTCCATGGTGTCTCCCCCTCCATCCTCCTGCTGACTGTCTCCATGGTGTCCCCTCCATCCTCCTGCTGACTGTCTCCATGGTGTCTCCCCCTCCATCCTCCTGCTGACTGTCTCCATGGTGTCTCCCCCTCCATCCTCCTGCTGACTGTCTCCATGGTGTCCCCTCCATCCTCCTGCTGACTGTCTCCATGGTGTCCCCTCCATCCTCCTGCTGACTGTCTCCATGGTGTCCCCTCCTCCTCCTGCTGACTGTCTCCATGGTGTCCCCTCCATCCTCTTACTGACTGTCTCCATGGTGTCCCCTCCTCCTCCTGCTGACTGTCTCCATGGTGTCCCCTCCATCCTCCTGCTGACTGTCTCCATGGTGTCCCCTCCATCCTCCTGCTGACTGTCTCCATGGTGCCCCCTCCTCCTCCTGCTGACTGTCTCCATGGTGTCCCCTCCTCCTCTTACAGACTGTCTCCATGGTGTCCTCTCCTCCTCCTGCTGACTGTCTCCATGGTGTCCTCTCCTCCTCCTGCTGACTGTCTCCATGGTGTCCCCTCCATCCTCCTGCTGACTGTCTCCATGGTGTCCCCTCCATCCTCCTGCTGACTGTCTCCATGGTGTCCCCTCCTCCTCCTGCTGACTGTCTCCATGGTGTCCCCTCCATCCTCCTGCTGACTGTCTCCATGGAGTCCCCTCCAGCCTCTTGCTGACTGTCTCCATGGTGTCCCCTCCATCCTCTTACTGACTGTCTCCATGGTGTCCCCTCCTCCTCTTGATGACTGTCTCCATGGTGTCCCCTCCTCCTCCTGCTGACTGTCTCCATGGTGTCCCCTCCTCCTCTTACTGACTGTCTCCATGGTGCCCCTTCCATCCCCCTGCTGACTGTCTGCATGGTGTCCCCTCCATCCTCCTGCTGACTGTCTCCATGGTGTCCCCTCCTCCTCCTACTGACTGTCTCCATGGTGCCCCTTCCATCCTCCTGCTGACTGTCTCCATGGTGCCGGTGCATCACCTGATCTCCCGGTTTTCTCTCCGTATACGGTCCAGCACTCCGGGAGCTTGCAGTCTTTAAACCTGTCACCGCGCGCGCTGCATCTCGGGAGTTGTAGTTTTTACTTAATCACATTCTGTACAGTCCGAACAACTACGAACCACAACTCCCAGGAGGCACCGCTTAGAGGGAGTGGTGAATTTCAGGGGGCGGAGTCACTTTGGCGTCCTATTTGACGTTACTGCTCGTGGATTGGTCGGTGACATCGTATGAGGATGGGCTCCGTACACAGCAGCAAATCATCGCGCAGGATAAGGTTAGGTCCCGCCCACCCTTCTCTTTTCACTATGGAACGAAGCGTGAGGTAAAATTGTGTGGAATGGGCGGGAAAATATTACCCCACAATCTCTATAACCAGTATACACCTGTATATACCTCACACCTCTGTGTATATATACACCTGTATATACCTCACACCTCTGTGTATATATACACCTGTATATACCTCACACCTCTGTTTATACCTCACACCTCTGTGTATATATACACCTGTATATTCCTCATACCTCTGTGTATATATACACCTGTATATACCTCACACCCCTTTATATACCTCACACCTCTGTGTATATATACACCTGTATATACCTCACACCCCTTTATATACCTCACACCTCTGTGTATATATACACCTGTATATACCTCACACCTCTGTGTATATGTACACCTGTATATACCTCACACCTCTGTGTATATATACACCTGTATATACCTCACACCTCTGTGTATATATACACCTGTATATACCTCACACCTCTGTATATTCCTCACACCTCTGTGTATATATACCTGTATATACCTCACACCCCTGTATATTCCTCACACCTCTGTGTATATATACCTGTATATACCTCACACCTCTGTATATTCCTCACACCTCTGTGTATATATACCTGTATATACCTCACACCCCTGTATATTCCTCACACCTCTGTGTATATATACCTGTATATACCTCACACCTCTGTATATTCCTCACACCTCTGTGTATATATACCTGTATATACCTCACACCTCTGTATATTCCTCACACCTCTGTGTATATATACCTGTATATACCTCACACCTCTGTATATACCTCACACCCCTGTGTATATATATACACCTGTATATACCTCACACCGCTGTGTATATATACACCTGTATATACCTCACACCACTGTGTATATATACAACTGTATATACCTCACACCTCTGTGTATATATATACACCTGTATATACCTCACACCTCTGTGTATATTTACACCTGTATATACCTCACACCTCTGTGTATATTTACACCTGTATATACCTCACACCCCTTTATATACCTCACACCTCTGTGTATATATACACTTGTATATACCTCACAACTCTGTGTATATTTACACCTGTATATACCTCACACCTCTGTGTATATTTACACCTGTATATACCTCACACCTCTGTGTATATTTACACCTGTATATACCTCACACCTCTGTGTATATTTACACCTGTATATACCTCACACCTCTGTGTATATTTACACCTGTATATACCTCACACCTCTGTGTATATATACACCTGTATATTCCTCACACCTCTGTTTATATAGACACCTGTATATGTACCTCACACCCCTGTGTGTATATATACACCTGTATATTCCTCACACCCCTGTGTGTATATATACACCTGTATATTCCTCACACCTCTGTATATATATATATATAGATACACCTGTATGTGTACCTCACACCCCTGTGTGTATATATACACCTGTATGTGTACCTCACACCCCTGTGTGTATATATACACCTGTATGTGTACCTCACACCCCTGTGTGTATATATACACCTGTATGTGTACCTCACACCCCTGTGTGTATATAGACACGTGTATATGTACCTCACACCCCTGTGTGTATATATACCCCTGTATATACCTCACACCCCTGTGTGTATATATACCCCTGTATATACCTCACACCCCTGTGTGTATATATACCCCTGTATATACCTCACACCCCTGTGTGTATATATACACCTGTATATGTACCTCACACCCCTCTGTGTATATATACACCTGTATATGTACCTCACACCCCTGTGTATATATATACCCCTGTATATACCTCACACCCCTGTGTGTATATAGACACCTGTATATGCCTCACACCCCTGTGTATATACCATCTGCCTGTAGTATGAGCTGCTCCCTCTGTTCAATGCTGTATCATGGCTTCCTACACACAGCAGTAACTACAACTCCCAGTATTTCGAAGAGCTGCTGAAAGTTGTAGTTCTTCGGATATACCTACATTCTCACTAACGTGTCCCGCTGTACTGTACCGAGCAGTGTAACATCTCCCAGAATATAGTGATAGAGGAGCAGTGTAACATCTCCCAGAATATACTGATAGAGGAGCAGTGTAACATCTACAGAATATACTGATAGAGGAGCAGTGTAACATCTCCCAGAATATACTGATAGAGGAGCAGTGTAACGTCTACAGAATATACTGATAGAGGAGCAGTGTAACATCTACAGAATATACTGATAGAGGAGCAGTGTAACATCTACAGAATATACTGATAGAGGAGCAGTGTAACATCTCCCAGAATATACTGATAGAGGAGCAGTGTAACATCTCCCAGAATATACTGACAGAGGAGCAGTGTAACATCTCCCAGAATATACTGATAGAGGAGCAGTGTAACATCTCCCAGAATATACTGATAGAGGAGCAGTGTAACATCTCCCAGAATATACTGATAGAGGAGCAGTGTAACATCTACAGAATATACTGATAGAGGAGCAGTGTAACATCTACAGAATATACTGATAGAGGAGCAGTGTAACATCTGCAGAATATACTGATAGAGGAGCAGTGTAACATCTACAGAATATACTGATAGAGGAGCAGTGTAACATCTACAGAATATACTGATAGAGGAGCAGTGTAACATCTCCCAGAATATACTGATAGAGGAGCAGTGTAACATCTCCCAGAATATACTGATAGAGGAGCAGTGTAACATCTACAGAATATACTGATAGAGGAGCAGTGTAACATCTCCCAGAATATACTGATAGAGGAGCAGTGTAACATCTCCCAGAATATACTGATAGAGGAGCAGTGTAACATCTACAGAATATACTGATAGAGGAGCAGTGTAACATCTACAGAATATACTGATAGAGGAGCAGTGTAACATCTACAGAATATACTGATAGAGGAGCAGTGTAACATCTCCCAGAATATACTGATAGAGGAGCAGTGTAACATCTACAGAATATACTGATAGAGGAGCAGTGTAACATGTACAGAATATACTGATAGAGGAGCAGTGTAACATCTCCCAGAATATACTGATAGAGGAGCAGTGTAACATCTACAGAATATACTGATAGAGGAGCAGTGTAACATCTCCCAGAATATACTGATAGACGAGCAGTGTAACATCTCCCAGAATATACTGATAGAGGAGCAGTGTAACATCCCCCAGAATATACTGATAGAGGAGCAGTGTAACATCTACAGAATATACTGATAGAGGAGCAGTGTAACATGTACAGAATATACTGATAGAGGAGCAGTGTAACATCTACAGAATATACTGACAGAGGAGCAGTGTAACATCTCCCAGAATATACTGATAGAGGAGCAGTGTAACATCCCCCAGAATATACTGATAGAGGAGCAGTGTAACATCTACAGAATATACTGATAGAGGAGCAGTGTAACATCTACAGAATATACTGATAGAGGAGCAGTGTAACATCTCCCAGAATATACTGATAGAGGAGCAGTGTAACATCTCCCAGAATATACTGATAGAGGAGCAGTGTAACATCTCCCAGAATATACTGATAGAGGAGCAGTGTAACATCTCCCAGAATATACTGATAGAGGAGCAGTGTAACATCTCCCAGAATATACTGATAGAGGAGCAGTGTAACATCTCCCAGAATATACTGATAGAGGAGCAGTGTAACATCTCCCAGAATATACTGATAGAGGAGCAGTGTAACATCTACAGAATATACTGATAGAGGAGCAGTGTAACATCTCCCAGAATATACTGATAGAGGAGCAGTGTAACATCTCCCAGAATATACTGATAGAGGAGCAGTGTAACATCTACAGAATATACTGATAGAGGAGCAGTGTAACATCTCCCAGAATATACTGATAGAGGAGCAGTGTAACATCTACAGAATATACTGATAGAGGAGCAGTGTAACATCTCCCAGAATATACTGATAGAGGAGCAGTGTAACATCTCCCAGAATATACTGATAGAGGAGCAGTGTAACATCTACAGAATATACTGATAGAGGAGCAGTGTAACATCTACAGAATATACTGATAGAGGAGCAGTGTAACATCCCCCAGAATATACTGATAGACGAGCAGTGTAACATCTCCCAGAATATACTGATAGAGGAGCAGTGTAACATCTACAGAATATACTGATAGAGGAGCAGTGTAACATCTCCCAGAATATACTGATAGAGGAGCAGTGTAACATCCCCCAGAATATACTGATAGAGGAGCAGTGTAACATCCCCCAGAATATACTGATAGAGGAGCAGTGTAACATCTCCCAGAATATACTGATAGAGGAGCAGTGTAACATCCCCCAGAATATACTGATAGAGGAGCAGTGTAACATCTCCCAGAATATACTGATAGAGGAGCAGTGTAACATCCCCCAGAATATACTGATAGAGGAGCAGTGTAACATCTCCCAGAATATACTGATAGAGGAGCAGTGTAACATCTCCCAGAATATACTGATAGAGGAGCAGTGTAACATCTCCCAGAATATACTGATAGAGGAGCAGTGTAACATCTCCCAGAATATACTGATAGAGGAGCAGTGTAACATCTCCCAGAATATACTGATAGAGGAGCAGTGTAACATCTCCCAGAATATACTGATAGACGAGCAGTGTAACATCCCCCAGAATATACTGATAGAGGAGCAGTGTAACATCTCCCAGAATATACTGATAGACGAGCAGTGTAACATCTCCCAGAATATACTGATAGAGGAGCAGTGTAACATCTCCCAGAATATACTGATAGAGGAGCAGTGTAACATCCTCCAGAATATACTGATAGAGGAGCAGTGTAACATCTCCCAGAATATACTGATAGAGGAGCAGTGTAACATCTCCCAGAATATACTGATAGAGGAGCAGTGTAACATCTCCCAGAATATACTGATAGAGGAGCAGTGTAACATCTCCCAGAATATACTGATAGAGGAGCAGTGTAACATCTCCCAGAATATACTGATAGAGGAGCAGTGTAACATCTCCCAGAATATACTGATAGAGGAGCAGTGTAACATCTCCCAGAATATACTGATAGAGGAGCAGTGTAACATCTCCCAGAATATACTGATAGAGGAGCAGTGTAACATCTACAGAATATACTGATAGAGGAGCAGTGTAACATCTACAGAATATACTGATAGAGGAGCAGTGTAACATCTCCCAGAATATACTGATAGAGGAGCAGTGTAACATCTACAGAATATACTGATAGAGGAGCAGTGTAACATCTCCCAGAATATACTGATAGACGAGCAGTGTAACATCTCCCAGAATATACTGATAGAGGAGCAGTGTAACATCTCCCAGAATATACTGATAGAGGAGCAGTGTAACATCTACAGAATATACTGATAGAGGAGCAGTGTAACATCTCCCAGAATATACTGATAGAGGAGCAGTGTAACATCTACAGAATATACTGATAGAGGAGCAGTGTAACATCTCCCAGAATATACTGATAGAGGAGCAGTGTAACATCTCCCAGAATATACTGATAGAGGAGCAGTGTAACATCTACAGAATATACTGATAGAGGAGCAGTGTAACATCTACAGAATATACTGATAGAGGAGCAGTGTAACATCCCCCAGAATATACTGATAGACGAGCAGTGTAACATCTCCCAGAATATACTGATAGAGGAGCAGTGTAACATCTACAGAATATACTGATAGAGGAGCAGTGTAACATCTCCCAGAATATACTGATAGAGGAGCAGTGTAACATCTCCCAGAATATACTGATAGAGGAGCAGTGTAACATCTACAGAATATACTGATAGAGGAGCAGTGTAACATCTCCCAGAATATACTGATAGACGAGCAGTGTAACATCTCCCAGAATATACTGATAGAGGAGCAGTGTAACATCTCCCAGAATATACTGATAGAGGAGCAGTGTAACATCTACAGAATATACTGATAGAGGAGCAGTGTAACATCTCCCAGAATATACTGATAGAGGAGCAGTGTAACATCTACAGAATATACTGATAGAGGAGCAGTGTAACATCTCCCAGAATATACTGATAGAGGAGCAGTGTAACATCTCCCAGAATATACTGATAGAGGAGCAGTGTAACATCTCCCAGAATATACTGATAGAGGAGCAGTGTAACATCTCCCAGAATATACTGATAGAGGAGCAGTGTAACATCTACAGAATATACTGATAGAGGAGCAGTGTAACATCTCCCAGAATATACTGATAGAGGAGCAGTGTAACATCTACAGAATATACTGATAGAGGAGCAGTGTAACATCTCCCAGAATATACTGATAGAGGAGCAGTGTAACATCCCCCAGAATATACTGATAGAGGAGCAGTGTAACATCTACAGAATATACTGATAGAGGAGCAGTGTAACATCTCCCAGAATATACTGATAGAGGAGCAATGTAACATCCTCCAGAATATACTGATAGAGGAGCAGTGTAACATCTACAGAATATACTGATAGAGGAGCAGTGTAACATCTACAGAATATACTGATAGAGGAGCAGTGTAACATCCTCCAGAATATACTGATAGAGGAGCAGTGTAACATCTCCCAGAATATACTGATAGAGGAGCAGTGTAACATCTCCCAGAATATACTGATAGAGGAGCAGTGTAACATCTCCCAGAATATACTGATAGAGGAGCAGTGTAACATCCCCCAGAATATACTGATAGAGGAGCAGTGTAACATCTACAGAATATACTGATAGAGGAGCAGTGTAACATCTCCCAGAATATACTGATAGAGGAGCAATGTAACATCCTCCAGAATATACTGATAGAGGAGCAGTGTAACATCTACAGAATATACTGATAGAGGAGCAGTGTAACATCTACAGAATATACTGATAGAGGAGCAGTGTAACATCCTCCAGAATATACTGATAGAGGAGCAGTGTAACATCTCCCAGAATATACTGATAGAGGAGCAGTGTAACATCCCCCAGAATATACTGATAGAGGAGCAGTGTAACATCTACAGAATATACTGATAGAGGAGCAGTGTAACATCTCCCAGAATATACTGATAGAGGAGCAATGTAACATCCTCCAGAATATACTGATAGAGGAGCAGTGTAACATCTACAGAATATACTGATAGAGGAGCAGTGTAACATCTACAGAATATACTGATAGAGGAGCAGTGTAACATCCTCCAGAATATACTGATAGAGGAGCAGTGTAACATCCTCCAGAATATACTGATAGAGGAGCAGTGTAACGTCTTTATAACATACACAATATAAAAGTTGGATGAAATGTTTTTCAGTGATCTACTAGAAGTCTATGGGGCAGATTTACTTACCTGGTCCATTCGCGATCCTGCGGCGCGTTCTCTGCGGTGGATTCGGGTCCGGCCTGGATTCATTAAGGCAGTTCCTCCGCCATCCACCAGGTGGCGCTGCTGCGCTGAAGAGCATCGGAACGCGCTGAAGTTCACCGGCCTATTCCTAGTGAAGGTAAGTGCAAGCTCCGCGACACTTTTCTTTTTTTAAATGCGGTGGATTTTCCGAATCCGTCTGGTTTCCATTCGGCCACGACCCCCCCCCCCCCCCGATTTCCGTCGCGTGCATGCCAGCGCCGATGCGCCACAATCCGGTCGCGTGCGCCAAAATCCTGGGGCAATACAGGGAAAATCGGCGCAAATCGGAAATATTCGGGTAACACGTCGGGAAACCGCGAATCGGGCCCTTAGTAAATGACCCCCAATGAGTCCAGCAGAACATCCTGATGAGCGGTCAGTGTGAGGCTGGGAATCACGTTATGTTTTCACACCATAAGGGGAACCGTAGGCAAACCGTGTCCACACCCTGGAGACCTAACAATACCACTGAAACCACAAGTGATGATCATCCGACACAAGCGACACGGAACCAAAACCAAACGGGGGGGGATGTGGATCCACCAAACCCCAGAAAACGAAACCTACGCAACAAGAAGGGCAAATCCCGACACAAGTAGCCCAATCAGGAACAGCTCAGCGGTCCCTGAGGGTAATCTGTCTAATTATACTCCCCCCAGTGGAAGAGGCAGTCCTACAAAAAGGACTCGCCTTCTCCCCTATGAAGATGTTGGACAAATTAGAATTAACTAAGGAGGTTTTTTTGTTCTGCAGGAAACCATTTCCCAGCAGCCCTCACTGATGGATTGCATCCCGGCTCAGGAGCAACAAACTTTTCATGATCTACTGGACAGACCAACTCAACAGGTAGGCGACCGTGCACTTTACGTGTCCCCTCTCGGGTGACCCCAAACTTGCTATCCAAATGTTTTATCACAGTGTCTGCCTAGCAATAGGATTAGCGGAGAAAACATGAGCCGGATGGAACGACAAGCAATGCGGAATCTGGCTTCTAACCCTTCGCTTGTAATCAAAGAGGCCGATAAAGGGGGGAATGTGGATTTGTGGCCCACCGAATTGTATATAACTTACTACACCCCACTACCTTCTAATCCTACTGAAGTGTTTTTGAGAAAATTGAATAACTTACTTGATTCTGCATCACATCATGGCATTATCTCAAAAAAAGAACACCGCTTTCTCTCCGTGAGGGACCCTGTGGTTCCCACTTTCGATATGCTGCGCAAAGTCCACAAATCCCTGAGCATTCCACCAGGTAGACCTATTGTGTCGGGGATTGGTGGACTGGGGGAGAAATCATTGCATGTATAATGACTTCTTCTTGGTATTGGATCTGACGTCTTACATCCGGGACTCCTCGGATCTGATACAAAAGATCAAGGACTTGCGTATACCTGAAACAGCATGGCTGGTCACACCTGACGCTGAAGCCTTGTACACAGATATAGCACATGTGGATGGATCGGCAATCGACTGGTGACAGAAGACACGATTCCTTCTTGCTCGACCTCCTTGAGTATGTATTGAAACATAACTACTTTGTCTTTGTCAGGTATCGGGCACAGCCATGGGTGCACGGTGCGCACCCTCCTATGCCAACGTATTTTTGGGTTGGTGGGAGGGTGCGCACGTGTACCCGAGGGAGGATTTTCGACAATGCGCCATGGGTGGGTTCCGATTTATAGATGATGTGCTCTTGATTTGGAACGGTTCTTTGACCTCTTGCCAGCAATTTGTCCAATCACTTCATCAAAATCCATGGAACATCATCTTAACCTCCCGTTTTTCGCAGACATCAACCAACTTTTTGGCTCTTATGGTGTCAGTCGAGGGTGGGTTGCTGTCAACAAACCTGCATCGGAAGGAGAGCGCTACCAACAGCCTACTCCACTTCGGCAGCTTCCATCCAGGTCATCTCAAGTCTGGCATCCCTGTGGGACAATGTATCCGGCTAAGGAGGAACTGTACGAAAGATGAGGACTTCCGCAAAAATGCCGCTGAGCTTACTCGACAGAGGGGCTATCCGAAAAACTCCATCCCACGGGCATTTACCCGAGCACAACCCTCTAGCAGAGAAGAACTTTTCTCACCCAGGAAGCGATGAAATGAATCCCAAGCAGGTATTGTGACAACTTTTAGTAATCCGTGGCGAGATCTGTATGGCATTTTATACAAACATTGGAACATCCTGTTGGCAGAGCCGAAATTGAAACATCTGGTTACCAACAAACCGAACTTAATAGCAAGGAGGGCACACAATTTGAAGGACAAACTTCCACATAGTCACTTCAAACGCCCCACAACCTGAATCGGCACAGGGAAAAGACTGAGAGGTTCCTTCCCATGTGGTGAATGTTCTGTTTGTCCCCATTCCTGGTTTTGAGACAATTCCACTACGTCACTATGGCAACTGCAGAACAAAGAATGTGATATATACGCATCGATTTGTCCTTGTGAGAAAATCTACGTGGGTCAGACGACTCAGGAACTGAGGAAAGGGTCCAGCAGCACCTCTCCGCCATAACCCATGCCGAATCCAGCTTCTCGCAGGGGAAACCACTATCCACGGTGGCCATGCAGGTAGGACTCGTGGCCTCGGGGTAACTGCTTTGGACGTTGTGCGCCCCTCTATACGGGGTGGGAATGTCACATCTGAGCTTCTACGCAGGGAGGCCCGATGGATCTACAAACCTGGCAGTCTGGCACCCAAAGGCATTAACGAGGACCTCTTATTTACAGAAATAAGGACCACCACAGACCTGGTAAATATATGTTGATTATATCTGTTGGGCCTGGATGATGCGCTCTACTTACCTCTTAAAATAGCTTTTTCACATCTTTTCCTCTCCTCTTTTAGTTTTTTGGGTGCATGTTCACTTATTATCCGTTTATCTACACCTCTCTGGGATTTTTGTATCCCCTTTTAGTCTGGTATCCAGGTCCGTGTTTTTGTTGGGTATCTAGTCGCCCTCAATCTATTCACCTCATAATGGGCACGATTTTTTTTATCTAGGGCTCACGTCACATTTTTATCAATTTCCCCTTTCCCTGATAATATTTTATGTCACTTCAGGTCTTTTCTAATAAAGGTAAAATACAAGATCCTTTGGCGGTGATTCAGCGGTGCTTTCCCGAAGTCCCGGGATTCCACTATAGCTTCCACTTGACACTTCAGCAGCATCGCTCCTTCCCTCCTGAACCCCAACCTCAGCGCGTGCTCTGACCGCGTGAACTAGCAGAGCCGTTTAGTGTTATTCTTCTCTTTTGGTTACGCATATGTTTCTATTGTATACATTTAGCATTGTTAATATTTAAGCTCTGACTTGACCAATTTTTTTCTAAATTTTCCCTCATTTTTTTGGCGCATGTGTGGGTGGGGGGTACCTGCCGGCGGCACCTCATTTACTTAAGCTCTACCATTCCAGTACTTATCGACTATTCTACAGCCATAGCGTACTTCTTGTGGACGGTTGTGGTGATTTTGGTTGACTGCGTTTTGCGTTGTTTGTATATACTCTGAGAGACTCTCTCGTCTGTCTTCATAGATTTTATTCACTTACCGTCTACTGTTTATACATGAAGTAGATGTCGTGTCATCGATGTGAAGTGGCTGATCACATTCATGTGGGCTCTCAGTATTGCACGCTTTGACTTAGCCCTATTTAGCACTTGCTAATACGTGTTATTTTTTATGACACTCGCCTCTTCTTCTTCTTTTTTGATGTGTCCACGAGCGAATTTCAGTTCTTGAAAAGGCTGATCGATAATGGACATGATGCTATAATGGGTTCGCCGACATCCAGAATAACCCTAACCAATAATCTCGCGTTACAAGCGCATGCATTCTGATATCTACTTTATCCGGCAGGTGAACTTTGACGCATGCGCAGTACACAGTAAGTCCTCGGAGCACGCCCCCTCAGAGGCAACCAACCAGGCGCCGTACCTGACCACACAGGTGAGAGGGATGCCGCGGGCGGGTGAACCACGCCCCCAACACATGCACATAAATGCGCCATTGAAACTCCCAGTCCACACTTCCCCTGATGAAGTCACCGTGAGTGACGGAACGCGTGGGGTGGGCACACATGTTCCCTGGTTGTTTGGGTGCTTTGCTGGTTATTGAGGCTATCATGCCGCGGTTATGTTACTGATTTCAGTAATAGTGCATGCATCTTCTGGTGTATTGTGCAGGTTTGGGATGTCTTACCTTTGCCCCCCACACTGTGAGCAGTAACCCCCTAGACTTGTGTAACCAGGGACGCATTTCGCTCACCACACAGACTTTCCAGTGTCGTTCTCTGCACTTTTTAAATGTTTTTAGATGTATTGTCTGGTCTTTGTTGTTGTTTTGTATGAAATAAAGAAATTTTAGATTTTTCTTTCTGGGTTGTTATGGCGCATCTTTTCTTGTGAAATGACATGTTTTCACACCAGTGTCACACCTGAAAGACTAAAGAGAGACCACACACTACACGTGCGCTCTACCCATGTAACACCCCATACACTGCACTGGGCAGAGTGTAACAATGTGCCGAGGCTGGGAATCCTTGCATCACAGTGATATCGTGTATGATGCAAGGAGCCCCTGTGATACAGTGATTGTTACAGACTTCAGGTCTGTGTTGGGTCTGTGATATTCTGCCAGCACCAGGGTCTGACCAGGGTCTTCTGCTTCATTACTGTGAGTGCACAGAATTGTGTTGCACCCTGTATGTTGGGGTGCAGAGCTCCAGATCAGTGCATGGGGTGCAGTATCCCACCCCCCACCCTCCAGCACTAGTTATACATTTTAATAAAGAGTATCCGTCATTTAAACCCTTTTTGTATGTTGTAGGACCTTTTGTAGTTGGGATGGTTCCCCGAGTCCTTGCGCCTGTATACAGCAGTGTTATCAGATCCCCGGGAGGCTGGTGCTCTTCTACCAGTCAGGATTACCTGGCGCACGTATATATGGCGCTGGATACTGTTATTGCACATTCCCTGATGCCCCACAAGAGCAGGAAAACAATTACTGCCAGTACAGTAGCTGAAGGTATATATAGTATATAGGGAGCCCTGCCAGTACAGTAGCTGAAGGTATATATAGTATATAGGGAGCCCTGCACTGCCGCACGCTGGGACTACATAATAACTGGGAGATATTTATATGTATAGATTTATAGAAATAAAAATATACCTTGCGCTTTGCTGGGAAAATAGAGAATATATATATATTATGACAAAGGGACCTGTATGTCTACCAAACTCTGTGAGAATAGTGGCCAAAATACAACCCAGTAACTGCACTTCTGCAAGCAACAGGGAGCTAAATAATACTCTGTGCAGATAGAGAGAGATGGATGGATAGAGAGAGAGATGGATGGATAGAGAGAGAGATGGATGGATAGAGAGAGAGATGGATGGATAGAGAGAGAGATGGATGGATAGAGAGAGAGATGGATGGATAGAGAGAGAGATGGATGGATAGAGAGAGAGATGGATGGATAGAGAGAGAGATGGATGGATAGAGAGAGAGATGGATGGATAGAGAGATGGATGGATGGATAGAGAGATGGATGGATGGATAGAGAGATGGATGGATGGATAGAGAGATGGATGGATGGATAGAGAGATGGATGGATGGATAGAGAGATGGATGGATGGATAGAGAGATGGATGGATGGATAGAGAGATGGATGGATGGATAGAGAGATGGATGGATGGATAGAGAGATGGATGGATGGATAGAGAGATGGATGGATAGAGAGATGGATGGATAGAGAGAGATGGATGGATAGGAGATGGATGGATAGGAGATGGATGGATGGATAGGAGATGGATGGATGGATGGATAGGAGATGGATGGATAGGAGATGGATGGATGGATAGGAGATGGATGGATGGATAGGAGATGGATGGATGGATAGGAGATGGATGGATGGATGGATAGGAGATGGATGGATGGATAGGAGATGGATGGATGGATAGGAGATGGATTGATGGATAGGAGATGGATGGATGGATAGGAGATGGATGGATGGATGGATAGGAGATGGATGGATGGATGGATGGAAAGGAGATGGATGGATGGATGGAAAGGAGATGGATGGATGGATGGATAGGAGATGGATGGATGGATAGGAGATGGATGGATGGATAGGAGATGGATTGATGGATAGGAGATGGATGGATGGATAGGAGATGGATGGATGGATGGATGGATAGGAGATGGATGGATGGATGGATAGGAGATGGATGGATGGATAGGAGATGGATGGATGGATAGGAGATGGATGGATGGATGGATAGGAGATGGATGGATGGATAGGAGATGGATGGATGGATAGGAGATGGATGGATGGATAGGAGATGGATGGATGGATAGGAGATGGATGGATGGATAGGAGATGGATGGATTGATGGATAGGAGATGGATGGATGGATGGATAGGAGATGGATGGATAGGAGATGGATGGATGGATGGATAGGAGATGGATGGATGGATGGATAGGAGATGGATAGGAGATGGATGGATGGATGGATAAGAGATGGATGGATGGATGGATAAGAGATGGATGGATGGATGGATAAGAGATGGATGGATGGATGGATAAGAGATGGATGGATGGATGGATAAGAGATGGATGGATGGATGGATAAGAGATGGATGGATGGATGGATAAGAGATGGATGGATGGATGGATAAGAGATGGATGGATGGATGGATAAGAGATGGATGGATGGATGGATAAGAGATGGATGGATGGATGGATAAGAGATGGATGGATGGATGGATAAGAGATGGATGGATGGATAAGAGATGGATGGATGGATGGATGGATAAGAGATGGATGGATGGATGGATAGGAGATGGATGGATGGATGGATAGGAGATGGATGGATGGATGGATAGGAGATGGATAGGAGATGGATAGGAGATGGATGGATGGATAAGAGATGGATGGATGGATAAGAGATGGATGGATGGATGGATAGGGGATGGATAGGGGATGGATGGATGGATAGGAGATGGATGGATGGATAGGGGATGGATAGGGGATGGATGGATGGATAGGAGATGGATGGATGGATGGATAGGAGATGGATGGATGGATGGATAGGAGATGGATGGATGGATGGATAGGAGATGGATGGATGGATGGATAGGAGATGGATGGATAGGAGATGGATTGATGGATAGGGGATGGATAGGGATGGATAGGAGATGGATAGGAGATGGATGGATGGATAGGGGATGGATAGGAGATGGATGAATGGATAGGGGATGGATAGAAGATGGATGGATAGAAAGGGGATGGATAGGAGATGGATGGATGGATAGGAGATGGATGGATGGATGGATAAGAGATGGATGGATGGATGGATAGGGGATGGATAGGGGATGGATGGATGGATAGGAGATGGATGGATGGATAGGGGATGGATAGGGGATGGATGGATGGATAGGAGATGGATGGATGGATGGATAGGAGATGGATGGATGGATGGATAGGAGATGGATGGATGGATGGATAGGAGATGGATGGATAGGAGATGGATGGATAGGAGATGGATTGATGGATAGGGGATGGATAGGGGATGGATAGGAGATGGATAGGAGATGGATGGATGGATAGGGGATGGATAGGAGATGGATGAATGGATAGGGGATGGATAGAAGATGGATGGATAGAAAGGGGATGGATAGGAGATGGATGGATGGATAGGAGATGGATGGATGGATGGATAGGGGATGGATAGGGGATGGATGGATGGATGGATAGGAGATGGATGGATGGATGGATAGGAGATGGATGGATGGATGGATAGGAGATGGATGGATGGATGGATAGGAGATGGATGGATGGATGGATAGGAGATGGATGGATGGATGGATAGGAGATGGATGGATGGATGGATAGGAGATGGATGGATGGATAGGAGATGGATGGATGGATAGGAGATGGATAGATGGATGGATGGATGGATGGATAGGAGATGGATAGATGGATGGATGGATAGGAGATGGATGGATGGATGGATAGGAGATGGATAGATGGATGGATGGATAGGAGATGGATAGATGGATGGATGGATAGGAGATGGATGGATGGATGGATAGGAGATGGATGGATGGATGGATAGGAGATGGATGGATGGATAGGGATGGATAGAAAGGGAATGGATAGGAGATGGATGGATGGATAGGAGATGGATGGATGGATGGATAGGAGATGGATGGATGGATGGATAGGAGATGGATGGATGGATGGATAGGAGATGGATGGATGGATGGATAGGAGATGGATGGATGGATGGATAGGAGATGGATGGATGGATGGATAGGAGATGGATGGATGGATGGATGGATAGGAGATGGATGGATGGATAGGGGATGGATAGGAGATGGATAGGAGATGGATGGATGGATAGGGGATGGATAGGAGATGGATGAATGGATAGGGGATGGATAGAAGATGGATGGATAGAAAGGGGATGGATAGGAGATGGATGGATGGATAGGAGATGGATGGATGGATGGATAGGGGATGGATGGATGGATGGATGTATAGGAGATGGATTGATGGATAGGAGATGGATGGATGGATGGATAGGGGATGGATGGATGGATGTATAGGAGATGGATTGATGGATAGAGAGATTGATGGATGGATAGATAGGGGATAGATAGGGGATGGATAGGAGATGGATGGATAGATAGGGGATGGATAGGAGATGGATGGATAGATAGGAGATGGATGGATGGATAGGAGATGGATTGATGGATGGATAGGAGATGGATTGATGGATGGATAGGAGATGGATGGATGGATAGGAGATGGATGGATGGATGGATGGATGGATAGGAGATGGATGGATGGATGGATGGATAGGAGATGGATGGATGGATAGGGGATGGATAGGAGATGGATGGATGGATAGGGGATGGATAGGAGATGGATGGATGGATAGGGGATGGTTAGGAGATGGATGGATGGATAGGAGATGGATGGATAGATAGGGGATGGATAGGAGATGGATGGATGGATAGGAGATGGATGGATGGATAGGGGATGGATGGATGGATAGGGGATGGATAGATGGATAGGGGATGGATAGGAGATGGATGGATGGATGGATAGGGGATGGATAGGAGATGGATGGATGGATGGATAGGAGATGGATGGATGGATGGATAGATAGGAGATGGATGGATGGATAGATAGATAGATAGATAGATAGGAGATGGATGGATGGATGGATGGATGGATAGGAGATGGATGGATGGATGGATAGGAGATGGATGGATGGATGGATGGATAGGAGATGGATGGATAGGAGATGGATGGATAGGAGATGGATGGATGGATGGATAGGAGATGGATGGATGGATGGATGGATAGGAGATGGATGGATGGATGGATGGATGGATAGGAGATGGATGGATGGATAGGGGATGGATAGGAGATGGATGGATGGATAGGGGATGGATAGGAGATGGATGGATGGATAGGGGATGGATAGGAGATGGATGGATAGATAGGGGATGGATAGGAGATGGATGGATGGATAGGGGATGGATAGGAGATGGATGGATGGATAGGGGATGGATAGATGGATAGGGGATGGATAGGAGATGGATGGATGGATGGATGGATAGGGGATGGATAGGAGATGGATGGATGGATGGATGGATAGATAGGAGATGGATGGATGGATGGATAGATAGGAGATGGATGGATGGATGGATGGATAGATAGGAGATGGATGGATGGATGGATAGGAGATGGATGGATGGATAGGAGATGGATGGATGGATAGGGGATGGATGGATGGATAGATAGGAGATGGATGGATAGATGGATTGATAGATAGGAGATGGATGGATAGATGGATTGATAGATAGGAGATGGATGGATGGATGGATAGATAGGGGATGGAGGGATGGATGGATGGATAGGGGATGGATGGATGGATGGATGGATAGGGGATGGATGGATGGATAGGAGATGGATGGATGGATGGATAGGAGATGGATGGATGGATAGATAGGAGATGGATGGATGGATAGGGGATGGATAGGAGATGGATGGATGGATAGGGGATGGATAGGAGATGGATGGATGGATAGGGGATGGATAGGAGATGGATGGATGGATAGGAGATGGATGGATGGATAGGGGATGGATAGGAGATGGATGGATGGATGGATAGGGGAGGGATGGATGGATGGATAGGGGATGGATGGATGGATAGGGGATGGATGGATGGATAGGGGATGGATGGATGGATAGGGGATGGATGGATGGATAGGGGATGGATGGATGGATAGGGGATGGATGGATGGATAGGGGATGGATGGATGGATAGGGGATGGATGGATGGATAGGAGATGGATGGATGGATAGGGGATGGATGGATGGATGGATGGATAGGAGATGGATGGATGGATGGATGGATAGGAGATGGATGGATGGATGGATAGGAGATGGATAGGAGATGGATGGAAGGATAGGGGATGGATAGGAGATGGATGGATGGATGGATAGGAGATGGATGGATGGATGGATAGGGGATGGATGGATGGATAGGAGATGGATGGATGGATGGATAGGGGATGGATGGATAGGGGATGGATGGATAGGGGATGGATGGATGGATGGATGGATAGGAGATGGATGGATAGGAGATGGATGGATGGATGGATAGGAGATGGATGGATGGATGGATGGATAGGAGATGGATGGATGGATGGATGGATAGGAGATGGATGGATGGATAGGAGATGGATGGATAGGGGATGGATGGATGGATAGGGGATGGATAGGAGATGGATGGATGGATGGATGGATAGGAGATGGATGGATAGGGGATGGATGGATGGATGGATAGGGGATGGATAGGAGATGGATGGATGGATAGGAGATGGATAGGAGATGGATGGATGGATAGGAGATGGATGGATGGATAGGAAAAAGAAAAATCCGGAGCAGCACAACCGGTTTAGATGGTAAGGTGGTGCAAAGCCGTAAGTTCTGTGGCAAACGGTCTTTTGTAAATAAGTCCAAAAAAATAGGCAGCACTCCAAGATTGTAGTAAAAAATGTGAGGGTGAAGCTTTATTCCATGGCAACGTTTCGGTGGTTTAATCCACCTTTATCAGGTATAACAACAATCATTATATAGCAGCTATTTATAGGTGCATAGTGCTTCTCATTGGTCAGATGGTGGTAGAGTGTATACAGGTAAGCACGTACAGAAACAACATTAAACGTGAATATTCATGATGACATATTACAATTCATACATGTTATGTACATCGGCAGTGAGAATTCATAATACAGTGGCGATAAAGTGCAACAGTGTCAGGCTTTAAAAACAGGAAGTCCCACCTATCGGGATATGACCAGCCCACGTCTCCTCCATTCATAAAGTTGGTACACACCTGTGATTAAAGCACCTGGCAGGAGGTGAAGCGGTGGCCATCTTGGATGAGGGCACGTTCCCAGAACAGACCGGCTGTAGGATAAATGAAGGCAAGTATAAAAATACAGAAGTCGACAATCAGGGCATCAATGGGTGCGTCTAGCGTGTACTCTCAGTATACCTGTGAGTTCGCTTTTCGCGGAGGGTCGTCCAGGGGTTGGGTGTCAGATGCAAATCCGTCACTCCGCCTTAGGGGCGATGCAACTCCGTAGCCCAAGCCCTGATAGCTGTCGACGGGGGCGATAACCCCCACCTCCAAATACCTGTCGCTGTGGTCCTTTTTTCAGGGTATAAGTGCCTAGTGATGGAAAAATGATCAGTTGCGATGTAGGTGTGTTGAAAAGGGAGACGTGTAAGCGAGATTGGTCCATCCGATGGGGGTATACAATTCTTATTGTCTAAAGAAAGGAAAAAGAAGACAAAATCAGAAGAATACTGGTACAGGGGAAATATCCCATAGGGATGCATATACAGAAGATAACCTATTCCGGAAATCAAGATTACATGGTCACACAGTTCTCAATGACACATAATTACGTAATACTTGAGAGGTTAAACTCTATATTCAAGCCATTGGAAGGCGAAGACAGCACAGGAGAGCCCGACAATGGAGACCCCAACCAATGAGAGATGGAAGGCGAAGACAGCACAGGAGAGCCCGACAATGGAGACCCCAACCAATGAGAGATGGAAGGCGGAGACAGCACAGGAGAGCCCAGCAATGGAGACCCCAACCAATGAGAGATGGAAGGCGGAGACAGCACAGGAGAGCCCGGCAATGGAGACCCCAACCAATGAGAGATGGAAGGGGGAGACAGCACAGGAGAGCCCGGCAATGGAGACCCCAACCAATGAGAGATGGAAGGGGGAGACAGCACAGGAGAGCCCGGCAATGGAGACCCCAACCAATGAGAGATGGAAGGCAGAGACAGCACAGGAGAGCCCGGCAATGGAGACCCCAACCAATGAGAGATGGAAGGAGGAGACAGCACAGGAGAGCCCGGCAATGGAGACCACCAACCAATGAGAGATGGAAGGCGGAGACAGCACAGGAGAGCCCGGCAATGGAGACCCCAACCAATGAGAGATGGAAGGGGGAGACAGCACAGGAGAGCCCAGCAATGAAGACCCCAACCAATGAGAGATGGAAGGCGGAGACAGCACATGAGAGCCCAGCAATGGAGACCTAACCAATGAGAGATGGAAGGCGGAGACAGCACAGGAGAACCCAGCAATGGAGACCCCAACCAATGAGAGATGGAAGGCGGAGACAGCACAGGAGAGCCCGGCAATGGAGACCCCAACCAATGAGAGATGGAAGGCGGAGACAGCACAGGAGAGCCCGGCAATGGAGACCCCAACCAATGAGAGATGGAAGGCGGAGACAGCACAGGAGAGCCCGGCAATGGAGACCCCAACCAATGAGAGATGGAAGGGGGAGACAGCACAGGAGAGCCCGGCAATGGAGACCCCAACCAATGAGAGATGGAAGGCGGAGACTGCACAGGAGAGCCCGGCAATGGAGACCCCAACCAATGAGAGATGGAAGGGGGAGACAGCACAGGAGAGCCCGGCAATGGAGACCCCCAACCAATGAGAGATGGAAGGCGGAGACAGCACAGGAGAGCCCGGCAATGGAGACCCCAACCAATGAGAGATGGAAGGCAGAGAAGCACAGGAGAGCCCGGCAATGGAGACCCCAACCAATGAGAGATGGAAGGCGGAGACAGCACAGGAGAGCCCGGCAATGGAGACCCCAACCAATGAGAGATGGAAGGCGGAGACAGCACAGGAGAGCCCGGCAATGGAGACCCCAACCAATGAGAGATGGAAGGCGGAGACAGCACAGGACAGCCCGGCAATGGAAACCCCAACCAATGATAGATGGAAGGCGGAGACAGCACAGGAGAGCCCTGCAATGGAGACCCCAACCAATGAGAGATGGAAGGCGGAGACAGCACAGGAGAGCCCGGCAATGGAGACCCCCAACCAATGAGAGATGGAAGGCGGGGACAGCACAGGAGAGCCCAGCAATGGAGACCCAACCAATGAGAGATGGAAGGCGGAGACAGCACAGGAGAGCCCGGCAATGGAGACCCCAACCAATGAGAGATGGAAGGCGGGGACAGCACAGGAGAGCCCGGCAATGGAGACCCCAACCAATGAGAGATGGAAGGCGGGGACCGCACAGGAGAGCCCGGCAATGGAGACCCCAACCAATGAGAGATGGAAGGCGGGGACAGCACAGGAGAGCCCGGCAATGGAGACCCCAACCAATGAGAGATGGAAGGCGGAGACAGCACAGGAGAGCCCGGCAATGGAGACCCCAACCAATGAGAGATGGAAGGCGGGGACAGCACAGGAGAGCCCGGCAATGGAGACCCCAACCAATGAGAGATGGAAGGCGGGGACAGCACAGGAGAGCCCGGCAATGGAGACCCCAACCAATGAGAGATGGAAGGCGGGGACAGCACAGGAGAGCCCGGCAATGGAGACCCCAACCAATGAGAGATGGAAGGCGGAGACAGCACAGGAGAGCCCGGCAATGGAGACCCCAACCAATGAGAGATGGAAGGCGGGGACAGCACAGGAGAGCCCGGCAATGGAGACCCCAACCAATGAGAGATGGAAGGCGGAGACAGCACAGGAGAGCCCGGCAATGGAGACCCCAACCAATGAGAGATGGAAGGCGGAGACAGCACAGGAGAGCCCGGCAATGGAGACCCCAACCAATGAGAGATGGAAGGCGGAGACAGCACAGGAGAGCCCGGCAATGGAGACCCCAACCAATGAGAGATGGAAGGCGGAGACAGCACAGGAGAGCCCGGCAATGGAGACCCCAACCAATGAGAGATGGAAGGCGGAGACAGCACAGGAGAGCCTGGCAATGGAGACCCCAACCAATGAGAGATGGAAGGCGGAGACAGCATGTGTGCTCATTGCCTTGGGGTTTTCTTATAGGGAGTCAGCGGCCAATCACTATTGCTACTTAATTGTTATCTTCTGTCCAATAGGAGATCATAGACTTAACCCATTCAGTGCTGCCTTCAGACTACAGGAAACAAAAATTTCAGTGAGCAAATTTTCACAATATGCCGACAGCCTCTGTGTACACCGATTCAGTATCAGTTGACCAGCTACTCATTGGTCAGGAGCAGATGCTTGAGATCATGTGACAGGAAACAGGTTCCGCCCCTCAATCTTACTGAATGTGTATTTTTGTAGAGCTGCAAAAAAGATACTAAATGGTGGCTCATAGGCAAAATACCTGGAGGAAAGATCCCCAGGGACCGGGAGCAGAATTGTGGTTTTTGTGCTTTTGTGCTCAGAATGACGGTTACACTTTGTGTTACGCGGCTTGGTGCGGTGTCTGACTGCTTAGATACTTCTGCTTACTGATTGGTTACAGTCATGGGGTGGGTGATTTTCCAGCATTTACACCCCGCTGTATGTGTCCCATATCATACACATTCATATGAATCCCCGTACCTATGTAGGACCTTATGTAGAGGGGAAGGGGTATCAGCGCCCACCCCGCCAGCTGAACCTCTGTCACATCGGGGCCTCGGCCCATAACGCTGGTGTCACATGGGAATCAGCGCTGTCTTACTGCAGGAAAGCAGGGACTCCTTGTAGGGACTCCTTGTGACTACATATCCTGATGCATGAAGTCTCATCCACCTCGCTTTCTGCTTTATCCCCTAATACACTCAGGCAGGGCTGTACTAAGGGCGTGGGGGCCCCTGGGCACAAAATATGGGGGGGACATAGAAAGTAGTCCAGACAGGGAACACCAATCGCTATATACCACTCCCCAGCAATAACCATGTACAGGCCCCAGTGATCACTATATACAGCCCCCACAGCAATCACTATATACAGCTCCCCTAGCAATCACTATATACAGCTCCCCTAGCAATCACTATATACAGCTCCCCCAGCAATCACTATATACAGCTCCCCCAGCAATCACCATATACAGCTCCCCCAGCAATCACTATATACAGCTCCCCCAGCAATCACTATATACAGCTCCCCCAGCAATCACTATATACAGCTCCCCCAGCAATCACTATATACAGCTCCCCCAGCAATCACTATATACAGCTCCCCCAGCAATCACTATATACAGCTCCCCCAGCAATCACTATATACAGCTCCCCCAGCAATCACTATATACAGCTCCCCCAGCAATCACTATATACAGCTCCCCCAGCAATCACTATATACAGCTCCCCAGCAACCACTATATACAGCTCCCCCAGCAATCACTATATACAGCTCCCCCAGCAATCACTATATACAGCCCCCACAGCAATCACTATATACAGCCCCCCCCAGCAATCACTATATACAGCCCCCCCCCCCAGCAATCACTATATACAGCCCCCCCCAGCAATCACTATATACAGCCCCCCCCAGCAATCACTGTATACAGCTCCCCCAGCAATCACTGTATACAGCTCCCCCAGCAATCACTGTATACAGCTCCCCCAGCAATCACTATATACAGCTCCCCCCAGCAATCACTATATACAGCTCCCCCAGCAATCGCTGTATACAGCTCCTCCAGCAATTATTATATACAGCTCCCCCAGCAATCACTATATACAGCCCCCCCAGTAATCACTATGTATAGCCCCCAGCAATAATTATATATAGCTCCCCCAACATTACCTATATACAGCCTCCCTATAACTACATACAGACCCCCTTATAGCAATTATATACCCCCCCCCCATAATAAATATAGTCATAGTTAAAATAATAATACTCCCCTTCCATCATCCCGCCCCCCCCTCCCCCCCCCCCCAAAAAAAACAACTTATTTTTCCCTTGCTCTGCCATAGCCTAATTCAGGGCACATCGACCGGATTCGGCCCGGGACCCCGGAATCAAATACACTGTTTGTAATCTACATTTGGCGGGGGCCCCTTTAAGAGCAATGTGGTGGGGGCCCCAGGGCGTGCCCCCCCCCCTATGATCCGGCCCTGCACTCAGGGGCAGATTTACTAAGAGCCGCGTGCCAGCTGGATGTTCCTTCTAGTGCACTCTGCACCGGTATTTAGGAAGTGTCACCCTTCTGTATGATCCTCTCCTCTCCTCCACTACATGACTGTATGATCCTCTCCTCCACTACATGACTGTATGATCCTCTCCTCCACTACATGACTGTATGATCCTCTCCTCTCCTCCACTACATGACTGTATGATCCTCTCCTCTCCTCCACTACATGACTGTATGATCCTCTCCTCTCCTCCACTACATGACTGTATGATCCTCTCCTCTCCTCCACTACATGTCTGTATGATCCTCTCCTCTCCTCCACTACATGACTGTATGATCCTCTCCTCTCCTCCACTACATGACTGTATGATCCTCTCCTCCACTACATGACTGTATGATCCTCTCCTCTCCTCCACTACATGACTGTATGATCCTCTCCTCTCCTCCACTACATGACTGTATGATCCTCTCCTCTCCTCCACTACATGACTGTATGATCCTCTCCTCTCCTCCACTACATGACTGTATGATCCTCTCCTCTCCTCCACTACATGACTGTATGATCCTCTCCTCTCCTCCACTACATGACTGTATGATCCTCTCCTCCACTACATGACTGTATGATCCTCTCCTCCACTACATGACTGTATGATCCTCTCCTCTCCTCCACTACATGACTGTATGATCCTCTCCTCTCCTCCACTACA
This sequence comes from Engystomops pustulosus, assembly GCF_040894005.1. Lineage (NCBI taxonomy): Eukaryota > Metazoa > Chordata > Amphibia > Anura > Leptodactylidae > Engystomops > Engystomops pustulosus. The sequence continues at coordinate 260,748 of NW_027284984.1, forward strand.
TGACTGTATGATCCTCTCCTCTCCTCCACTACATGACTGTATGATCCTCTCCTCCACTACATGACTGTATGATCCTCTCCTCCACTACATGACTGTATGATCCTCTCCTCCACTACATGACTGTATGATCCTCTCCTCTCCTCCACTACATGACTGTATGATCCTCTCCTCTCCTCCACTACATGACTGTATGATCCTCTCCTCTCCTCCACTACATGACTGTATGATCCTCTCCTCCACTACATGACTGTATGATCCTCTCCTCCACTACATGACTGTATGATCCTCTCCTCCACTACATGACTGTATGATCCTGTCCTCTCCTCCACTACATGACTGTATGATTCTCTCCTCTCCTCCACTACATGACTGTATGATCCTCTCCTCTCCCCCACTACATGACTGTATGATCCTCTCCTCCACTACATGACTGTATGATCCTCTCCTCCACTACATGACTGTATGATCCTCTCCTCCACTACATGACTGTATGATCCTCTCCTCCACTACATGACTGTATGATCCTCTCCTCTCCTCCACTACATGACTGTATGATCCTCTCCTCCACTACATGACTGTATGATCCTCTCCTCTCCCCCACTACATGACTGTATGATCCTCTCCTCCACTACATGACTGTATGATCCTCTCCTCTCCCCCACTACATGACTGTATGATCCTCTCCTCTCCTCCACTACATGACTGTATGATCCTCTCCTCTCCTCCACTACATGACTGTATGATCCTCTCCTCTCCTCCACTACATGACTGTATGATCCTCTCCTCTCCTCCACTACATGACTGTATGATCCTCTCCTCTCCTCCACTACATGACTGTATGATCCTCTCCTCTCCTCCACTACATGACTGTATGATCCTCTCCTCTCCTCCACTACATGACTGTATGATCCTCTCCTCTCCTCCACTACATGACTGTATGATCCTCTCCTCCACTACATGACTGTATGATCCTCTCCTCCACTACATGACTGTATGATCCTCTCCTCCACTACATGACTGTATGATCCTCTCCTCCACTACATGACTGTATGATCCTCTCCTCCACTACATGACTGTATGATCCTCTCCTCTCCTCCACTACATGACTGTATGATCCTCTCCTCTCCTCCACTACATGACTGTATGATCCTCTCCCCCACTACATGACTGTATGATCCTCTCCTCTCCTCCACTACATGACTGTATGATCCTCTCCTCCACTACATGACTGTATGATCCTCTCCTCTCCTCCACTACATGACTGTATGATCCTCTCCTCCACTACATGACTGTATGATCCTCTCCTCCACTACATGACTGTATGATCCTCTCCTCCACTACATGACTGTATGATCCTCTCCTCCACTACATGACTGTATGATCCTCTCCTCTCCTCCACTACATGACTGTATGATCCTCTCCTCTCCTCCACTACATGACTGTATGATCCTCTCCTCCACTACATGACTGTATGATCCTCTCCTCTCCCCCACTACATGTCTGTATGATCCTCTCCTCTCCACCACTACATGACTGTATGATCCTCTCCTCTCCTCCACTACATGACTGTATGATCCTCTCCTCTCCTCCACTACATGACTGTATGATCCTCTCCTCTCCTCCACTACATGACTGTATGATCATCTCCTCTCCTCCACTACATGACTGTATGATCCTCTCCTCCACTACATGACTGTATGATCCTCTCCTCTCCACCACTACATGACTGTATGATCCTCTCCTCTCCTCCACTACATGACTGTATGATCCTCTCCTCCACTACATGACTGTATGATCCTCTCCTCCACTACATGACTGTATGATCCTCTCCTCCACTACATGACTGTATGATCCTCTCCTCCACTACATGACTGTATGATCCTCTCCTCTCCTCCACTACATGCCTGTATGATCCTCTCCTCTCCTCCACTACATGACTGTATGATCCTCTCCTCTCCTCCACTACATGCCTGTATGATCCTCTCCTCTCCTCCACTACATGACTGTATGATCCTCTCCTCTCCTCCACTACATGACTGTATGATCCTCTCCTCTCCTCCACTACATGACTGTATGATCCTCTCCTCCACTACATGACTGTATGATCCTCTCCTCCACTACATGACTGTATGATCCTCTCCTCCACTACATGACTGTATGATCCTCTCCTCTCCTCCACTACATGACTGTATGATCCTCTCCTCCACTACATGACTGTATGATCCTCTCCTCCACTACATGACTGTATGATCCTCTCCTCCACTACATGACTGTATGATCCTCTCCTCTCCTCCACTACATGACTGTATGATCCTCTCCTCTCCTCCACTACATGACTGTATGATCCTCTCCTCCACTACATGACTGTATGATCCTCTCCTCCACTACATGACTGTATGATCCTCTCCTCTCCTCCACTACATGACTGTATGATCCTCTCCTCCACTACATGACTGTATGATCCTCTCCTCCACTACATGACTGTATGATCCTCTCCTCTCCTCCACTACATGACTGTATGATCCTCTCCTCTCCTCCACTACATGACTGTATGATCCTCTCCTCCACTACATGACTGTATGATCCTCTCCTCTCCTCCACTACATGACTGTATGATCCTCTCCTCTCCTCCACTACATGACTGTATGATCCTCTCCTCCACTACATGACTGTATGATCCTCTCCTCCACTACATGACTGTATGATCCTCTCCTCCACTACATGACTGTATGATCCTCTCCTCTCCTCCACTACATGACTGTATGATCCTCTCCTCCACTACATGACTGTATGATCCTCTCCTCTCCCCCACTACATGACTGTATGATCCTCTCCTCCACTACATGACTGTATGATCCTCTCCTCCACTACATGACTGTATGATCCTCTCCTCCACTACATGACTGTATGATCCTCTCCTCTCCTCCACTACATGACTGTATGATCCTCTCCTCTCCTCCACTACATGACTGTATGATCCTCTCCTCCACTACATGACTGTATGATCCTCTCCTCTCCTCCACTACATGACTGTATGATCCTCTCCTCTCCTCCACTACATGACTGTATGATCCTCTCCCCCACTACATGACTGTATGATCCTCTCCTCCACTACATGACTGTATGATCCTCTCCTCCACTACATGACTGTATGATCCTCTCCTCTCCTCCACTACATGACTGTATGATCCTCTCCTCTCCTCCACTACATGACTGTATGATCCTCTCCTCCACTACATGACTGTATGATCCTCTCCTCTCCTCCACTACATGACTGTATGATCCTCTCCTCTCCTCCACTACATGACTGTATGATCCTCTCCCCCACTACATGACTGTATGATCCTCTCCTCCACTACATGACTGTATGATCCTCTCCTCCACTACATGACTGTATGATCCTCTCCTCTCCTCCACTACATGACTGTATGATCCTCTCCTCCACTACATGACTGTATGATCCTCTCCTCCACTACATGACTGTATGATCCTCTCCTCCACTACATGACTGTATGATCCTCTCCTCTCCCCCACTACATGACTGTATGATCCTCTCCTCTCCTCCACTACATGACTGTATGATCCTCTCCTCCCCTCCACTACATGACTGTATGATCCTCTCCTCTCCTCCACTACATGACTGTATGATCCTCTCCTCCACTACATGACTGTATGATCCTCTCCTCCACTACATGACTGTATGATCCTCTCCTCTCCTCCACTACATGACTGTATGATCCTCTCCTCTCCTCCACTACATGACTGTATGATCCTCTCCTCTCCTCCACTACATGTCTGTATGATCCTCTCCTCTCCTCCACTACATGACTGTATGATCCTCTCCTCTCCTCCACTACATGACTGTATGATCCTCTCCTCTCCTCCACTACATGACTGTATGATCCTCTCCTCCACTACATGACTGTATGATCCTCTCCTCTCCCCCACTACATGACTGTATGATCCTCTCCTCCACTACATGACTGTATGATCCTCTCCTCCACTACATGACTGTATGATCCTCTCCTCTCCCCCACTACATGACTGTATGATCCTCTCCTCTCCTCCACTACATGACTGTATGATCCTCTCCTCCACTACATGACTGTATGATCCTCTCCTCTCCTCCACTACATGACTGTATGATCCTCTCCTCTCCTCCACTACATGACTGTATGATCCTCTCCTCTCCTCCACTACATGACTGTATGATCCTCTCCTCTCCTCCACTACATGACTGTATGATCCTCTCCTCTCCCCCACTACATGACTGTATGATCCTCTCCTCTCCTCCACTACATGACTGTATGATCCTCTCTCCTCCACTACATTACTGTATGATCCTCTCCTCTCCTCCACTACATGACTGTATGATCCTCTCCTCTCCTCCACTACATGACTGTATGATCCTCTCCTCTCCCCCACTACATGACTGTATGATCCTCTCCTCCACTACATGACTGTATGATCCTCTCCTCCACTACATGACTGTATGATCCTCTCCTCCACTACATGACTGTATGATCCTCTCCTCCACTACATGACTGTATGATCCTCTCCTCTCCTCCACTACATGACTGTATGATCCTCTCCTCTCCTCCACTGCATGACTGTATGATCCTCTCCTCTCCTCCACTACATGACTGTATGATCCTCTCCTCTCCCCCACTACATGACTGTATGATCCTCTCCTCTCCTCCACTACATGACTGTATGATCCTCTCCTCCACTACATGACTGTATGATCCTCTCCTCCACTACATGACTGTATGATCCTCTCCTCCACTACATGACTGTATGATCCTCTCCTCTCCTCCACTACATGACTGTATGATCCTCTCCTCTCCTCCACTACATGACTGTATGATCCTCTCCTCTCCCCCACTACATGACTGTATGATCCTCTCCTCCACTACATGACTGTATGATCCTCTCCTCTCCTCCACTACATGACTGTATGATCCTCTCCTCTCCTCCACTACATGACTGTATGATCCTCTCCTCTCCTCCACTACATGACTGTATGATCCTCTCCTCCACTACATGACTGTATGATCCTCTCCTCTCCTCCACTACATGACTGTATGATCCTCTCCTCTCCTCCACTACATGACTGTATGATCCTCTCCTCTCCTCCACTACATGACTGTATGATCCTCTCCTCCACTACATGACTGTATGATCCTCTCCTCCACTACATGACTGTATGATCCTCTCCTCTCCTCCACTACATGACTGTATGATCCTCTCCTCTCCTCCACTACATGACTGTATGATCCTCTCCTCCACTACATGACTGTATGATCCTCTCCTCCACTACATGACTGTATGATCCTCTCCTCTCCTCCACTACATGACTGTATGATCCTCTCCTCTCCTCCACTACATGACTGTATGATCCTCTCCTCTCCTCCACTACATGACTGTATGATCCTCTCCCCCACTACATGACTGTATGATCCTCTCCCCCACTACATGACTGTATGATCCTCTCCTCTCCTCCACTACATGACTGTATGATCCTCTCCTCTCCTCCACTACATGACTGTATGATCCTCTCCTCTCCTCCACTACATGACTGTATGATCCTCTCCTCCACTACATGACTGTATGATCCTCTCCTCTCCTCCACTACATGACTGTATGATCCTCTCCTCTCCTCCACTACATGACTGTATGATCCTCTCCTCTCCTCCACTACATGACTGTATGATCCTCTCCTCTCCTCCACTACATGACTGTATGATCCTCTCCTCTCCTCCACTACATGACTGTATGATCCTCTCCTCCACTACATGACTGTATGATCCTCTCCTCTCCTCCACTACATGACTGTATGATCCTCTCCTCTCCTCCACTACATGACTGTATGATCCTCTCCTCTCCTCCACTACATGACTGTATGATCCTCTCCTCTCCTCCACTACATGACTGTATGATCCTCTCCCCCACTACATGACTGTATGATCCTCTCCTCTCCTCCACTACATGACTGTATGATCCTCTCCTCTCCTCCACTACATGACTGTATGATCCTCTCCTCCACTACATGACTGTATGATCCTCTCCTCTCCTCCACTACATGACTGTATGATCCTCTCCTCTCCTCCACTACATGACTGTATGATCCTCTCCTCTCCTCCACTACATGACTGTATGATCCTCTCCTCTCCTCCACTACATGACTGTATGATCCTCTCCTCTCCTCCACTACATGACTGTATGATCCTCTCCCCCACTACATGACTGTATGATCCTCTCCCCCACTACATGACTGTATGATCCTCTCCCCCACTACATGACTGTATGATCCTCTCCTCTCCTCCACTACATGACTGTATGATCCTCTCCTCTCCTCCACTACATGACTGTATGATCCTCTCCTCCACTACATGACTGTATGATCCTCTCCTCCACTACATGACTGTATGATCCTCTCCTCCACTACATGACTGTATGATCCTCTCCTCCACTACATGACTGTATGATCCTCTCCTCTCCTCCACTACATGACTGTATGATCCTCTCCTCTCCTCCACTACATGACTGTATGATCCTCTCCTCTCCTCCACTACATGACTGTATGATCCTCTCCTCTCCTCCACTACATGACTGTATGATCCTCTCCTCTCCTCCACTACATGACTGTATGATCCTCTCCTCCACTACATGACTGTATGATCCTCTCCCCCACTGCATGACTGTATGATCCTCTCCCCCACTACATGACTGTATGATCCTCTCCTCTCCTCCACTACATGACTGTATGATCCTCTCCTCTCCTCCACTACATGACTGTATGATCCTCTCCTCCACTACATGACTGTATGATCCTCTCCTCCACTACATGACTGTATGATCCTCTCCTCTCCTCCACTACATGACTGTATGATCCTCTCCTCCACTACATGACTGTATGATCCTCTCCTCCACTACATGACTGTATGATCCTCTCCTCTCCTCCACTACATGACTGTATGATCCTCTCCTCTCCCCCACTACATGACTGTATGATCCTCTCCTCCACTACATGACTGTATGATCCTCTACTCTCCTCCACTACATGACTGTATGATCCTCTCCTCTCCTCCACTACATGACTGTATGATCCTCTCCCCCACTACATGACTGTATGATCCTCTCCTCTCCTCCACTACATGACTGTATGATCCTCTCCTCTCCTCCACTACATGACTGTATGATCCTCTCCTCTCCCCCACTACATGACTGTATGATCCTCTCCTCCACTACATGACTGTATGATCCTCTCCTCTCCTCCACTACATGACTGTATGATCCTCTCCTCCACTACATGACTGTATGATCCTCTCCCCCACTACATGACTGTATGATCCTCTCCTCCACTACATGACTGTATGATCCTCTCCTCCACTACATGACTGTATGATCCTCTCCTCCACTACATGACTGTATGATCCTCTCCTCTCCTCCACTACATGACTGTATGATCCTCTCCTCTCCCCCACTACATGACTGTATGATCCTCTCCTCCACTACATGACTGTATGATCCTCTACTCTCCTCCACTACATGACTGTATGATCCTCTCCTCTCCTCCACTACATGACTGTATGATCCTCTCCCCCACTACATGACTGTATGATCCTCTCCTCTCCTCCACTACATGACTGTATGATCCTCTCCTCTCCTCCACTACATGACTGTATGATCCTCTCCTCTCCCCCACTACATGACTGTATGATCCTCTCCTCCACTACATGACTGTATGATCCTCTCCTCTCCTCCACTACATGACTGTATGATCCTCTCCTCCACTACATGACTGTATGATCCTCTCCTCTCCTCCACTACATGACTGTATGATCCTCTCCTCTCCTCCACTACATGACTGTATGATCCTCTCCTCTCCTCCACTACATGACTGTATGATCCTCTCCTCCACTACATGACTGTATGATCCTCTCCCCCACTACATGACTGTATGATCCTCTCCTCCACTACATGACTGTATGATCCTCTCCTCTCCTCCACTACATGACTGTATGATCCTCTCCTCTCCTCCACTACATGACTGTATGATCCTCTCCCCCACTACATGACTGTATGATCCTCTCCTCTCCTCCACTACATGACTGTATGATCCTCTCCTCTCCTCCACTACATGACTGTATGATCCTCTCCTCTCCCCCACTACATGACTGTATGATCCTCTCCTCTCCCCCACTACATGACTGTATGATCCTCTCCTCTCCTCCACTACATGACTGTATGATCCTCTCCTCTCCTCCACTACATGACTGTATGATCCTCTCCTCTCCTCCACTACATGACTGTATGATCCTCTCCTCTCCTCCACTACATGACTGTATGATCCTCTCCTCCACTACATGACTGTATGATCCTCTCCTCTCCTCCACTACATGACTGTATGATCCTCTCCTCTCCTCCACTACATGACTGTATGATCCTCTCCTCCACTACATGACTGTATGATCCTATCCTCTCCTCCACTACATGACTGTATGATCCTCTCCTCTCCCCCACTACATGACTGTATGATCCTCTCCTCTCCTCCACTACATGACTGTATGATCCTCTCCTCTCCTCCACTACATGACTGTATAATCCTCTCCCCCACTACATGACTGTATGATCCTCTCCTCCACTACATGACTGTATGATCCTCTCCTCTCCTCCACTACATGACTGTATGATCCTCTCCTCTCCTCCACTACATGACTGTATGATCCTCTCCTCTCCTCCACTACATGACTGTATGATCCTCTCCTCTCCTCCACTACATGACTGTATGATCCTCTCCTCTCCTCCACTACATGACTGTATGATCCTCTCCTCTCCTCCACTACATGACTGTATAATCCTCTCCCCCACTACATGACTGTATGATCCTCTCCTCCACTACATGACTGTATGATCCTCTCCTCTCCTCCACTACATGACTGTATGATCCTCTCCTCCACTACATGACTGTATGATCCTCTCCTCTCCTCCACTACATGACTGTATGATCCTCTCCTCCACTACATGACTGTATGATCCTCTCCTCTCCTCCACTACATGACTGTATGATCCTCTCCTCTCCTCCACTACATGACTGTATGATCCTCTCCTCTCCTCCACTACATGACTGTATGATCCTCTCCTCTCCTCCACTACATGACTGTATGATCCTCTCCTCTCCTCCACTACATGACTGTATGATCCTCTCCTCCACTACATGACTGTATGATCCTCTCCTCTCCTCCACTACATGACTGTATGAGCCTCTCCTCTCCTCCACTACATGACTGTATGATCCTCTCCTCTCCTCCACTACATGACTGTATGATCCTCTCCTCTCCCCCACTACATGACTGTATGATCCTCTCCTCTCCCCCACTACATGACTGTGTGATCCTCTCCTCCACTACATGACTGTATGATCCTCTCCTCTCCTCCACTACATGACTGTATGATCCTCTCCTCTCCCCCACTACATGACTGTATGATCCTCTCCTCTCCCCCACTACATGACTGTATGATCCTCTCCTCTCCTCCACTACATGACTGTATGATCCTCTCCTCTCCTCCACTACATGACTGTATAATCCTCTCCCCCACTACATGACTGTATGATCCTCTCCTCCACTACATGACTGTATGATCCTCTCCTCTCCTCCACTACATGACTGTATGATCCTCTCCTCTCCTCCACTACATGACTGTATGATCCTCTCCCCCACTACATGACTGTATGATCCTCTCCCCCACTACATGACTGTATGATCCTCTCCTCTCCTCCACTACATGACTGTATGATCCTCTCCTCTCCCCCACTACATGACTGTATGATCCTCTCCCCCACTACATGACTGTATGATCCTCTCCTCTCCTCTCCTCCACTACATGACTGTATGATCCTCTCCTCTCCTCTCCTCCACTACATGACTGTATGATCCTCTCCTCCACTACATGACTGTATGATCCTCTCCTCTCCCCCACTACATGACTGTATGATCCTCTCCTCTCCTCCACTACATGACTGTATGATCCTCTCCTCCACTACATGACTGTATGATCCTCTCCTCTCCTCCACTACATGACTGTATGATCCTCTCCTCTCCTCCAATACATGACTGTATGATCCTCTCCTCTCCTCCACTACATGACTGTATGATCCTCTCCTCTCCTCCACTACATGACTGTATGATCCTCTCCTCCACTACATGACTGTATGATCCGATCCTCTCCTCCACTACATGACTGTATGATCCTCTCCTCTCCTCCACTACATGACTGTATGATCCTCTCCTCTCCTCCACTACATGACTGTATGATCCTCTCCTCTCCTCCACTACATGACTGTATGATCCTCTCCTCTCCTCCACTACATGACTGTATGATCCTCTCCTCCACTACATGACTGTATGATCCTCTCCTCTCCTCCACTACATGACTGTATGATCCTCTCCTCTCCTCCACTACATGACTGTATGATCCTCTCCTCCACTACATGACTGTATGATCCTCTCCTCCACTACATGACTGTATGATCCTCTCCTCCACTACATGACTGTATGATCCTCTCCTCTCCCCCACTACATGACTGTATGATCCTCTCCTCCACTACATGACTGTATGATCCTCTCCTCTCCTCCACTACATGACTGTATGATCCTCTCCCCCACTACATGACTGTATGATCCTCTCCTCTCCTCCACTACATGACTGTATGATCCTCTCCTCCACTACATGACTGTATGATCCTCTCCTCTCCTCCACTACATGACTGTATGATCCTCTCCTCCACTACATGACTGTATGATCCTCTCCTCCACCACATGACTGTATGATCCTCTCCTCCACCACATGACTGTATGATCCTCTCCTCCACCACATGACTGTATGATCCTCTCCTCTCCCCCACTACATGACTGTATGATCCTCTCCTCTCCTCCACTACATGACTGTATGATCCTCTCCTCCACTACATGACTGTATGATCCTCTCCTCCACTACATGACTGTATGATCCTCTCCTCTCCTCCACTACATGACTGTATGATCCTCTCCTCTCCTCCACTACATGACTGTATGATCCTCTCCTCTCCTCCACTACATGACTGTATGATCCTCTCCTCTCCTCCACTACATGACTGTATGATCCTCTCCTCTCCCCCACTACATGACTGTATGATCCTCTCCTCTCCTCCACTACATGACTGTATGATCCTCTCCTCCACTACATGACTGTATGATCCTCTCCTCTCCCCCACTACATGACTGTATGATCCTCTCCTCTCCTACACTACATGACTGTATGATCCTCTCCTCCACTACATGACTGTATGATCCTCTCCTCTCCTCCACTACATGACTGTATGATCCTCTCCTCCACTACATGACTGTATGATCCTCTCCTCTCCTCCACTACATGACTGTATGATCCTCTCCTCTCCCCCACTACATGACTGTATGATCCTCTCCTCTCCTCCACTACATGACTGTATGATCCTCTCCTCTCCTCCACTACATGACTGTATGATCCTCTCCTCTCCTCCACAACATGACTGTATGATCCTCTCCTCTCCTCCACTACATGACTGTATGATCCTCTCCTCTCCTCCACTACATGACTGTATGATCCTCTCCTCTCCTCCACTACATGACTGTATGATCCTCTCCTCCACTACATGACTGTATGATCCTCTCCTCCACTACATGACTGTATGATCCTCTCCTCCACTACATGACTGTATGATCCTCTCCTCTCCACCACTACATGACTGTATGATCCTCTCCTCCACTACATGACTGTATGATCCTCTCCTCCACTACATGACTGTATGATCCTCTCCTCTCCTCCACTACATGACTGTATGATCCTCTCCTCTCCTCCACTACATGACTGTATGATCCTCTCCTCTCCTCCACTACATGACTGTATGATCCTCTCCTCTCCTCCACTACATGACTGTATGATCCTCTCCTCTCCCCCACTACATGACTGTATGATCCTCTCCTCCACTACATGACTGTATGATCCTCTCCTCCACTACATGACTGTATGATCCTCTCCTCCACTACATGACTGTATGATCCTCTCCTCTCCCCCACTACATGTCTGTATGATCCTCTCCTCTCCACCACTACATGACTGTATGATCCTCTCCTCTCCTCCACTACATGACTGTATGATCCTCTCCTCTCCTCCACTACATGACTGTATGATCCTCTCCTCTCCTCCACTACATGACTGTATGATCCTCTCCTCTCCCCCACTACATGACTGTATGATCCTCTCCTCTCCTCCACTACATGACTGTATGATCCTCTCCTCCACTACATGACTGTATGATCCTCTCCTCCACTACATGACTGTATGATCCTCTCCTCCACTACATGACTGTATGATCCTCTCCTCTCCTCCACTACATGACTGTATGATCCTCTCCTCTCCTCCACTACATGACTGTATGATCCTCTCCTCTCCTCCACTACATGACTGTATGATCCTCTCCTCTCCTCCACTACATGACTGTATGATCCTCTCCTCTCCTCCACTACATGACTGTATGATCCTCTCCTCTCCCCCACTACATGACTGTATGATCCTCTCCTCTCCTCCACTACATGACTGTATAATCCTCTCCTCCACTACATGACTGTATGATCCTCTCCTCCACTACATGACTGTATGATCCTCTCCTCTCCTCCACTACATGACTGTATGATCCTCTCCTCTCCCCCACTACATGACTGTATGATCCTCTCCCCCACTACATGACTGTATGATCCTCTCCTCTCCTCCACTACATGACTGTATGATCCTCTCCTCTCCCCCACTACATGACTGTATGATCCTCTCCTCTCCTCCACTACATGACTGTATGATCCTCTCCTCTCCTCCACTACATGACTGTATGATCCTCTCCTCCACTACATGACTGTATGATCCTCTCCCCCACTACATGACTGTATGATCCTCTCCTCTCCTCCACTACATGACTGTATGATCCTCTCCTCTCCTCCACTACATGACTGTATGATCCTCTCCTCCACTACATGACTGTATGATCCTCTCCTCCACTACATGACTGTATGATCCTCTCCTCCACTACATGACTGTATGATCCTCTCCTCCACTACATGACTGTATGATCCTCTCCTCCACTACATGACTGTATGATCCTCTCCTCTCCTCCACTACATGACTGTATGATCCTCTCCTCTCCTCCACTACATGACTGTATGATCCTCTCCTCCACTACATGACTGTATGATCCTCTCCTCTCCTCCACTACATGACTGTATGATCCTCTCCTCTCCCCCACTACATGACTGTATGATCCTCTCCTCTCCTCCACTACATGACTGTATGATCCTCTCCTCTCCCCCACTACATGACTGTATGATCCTCTCCTCCACTACATGACTGTATGATCCTCTCCTCTCCTCCACTACATGACTGTATGATCCTCTCCTCTCCTCCACTACATGACTGTATGATCCTCTCCTCCACTACATGACTGTATGATCCTCTCCTCTCCTCCACTACATGACTGTATGATCCTCTCCTCTCCTCCACTACATGACTGTATGATCCTCTCCTCTCCTCCACTACATGACTGTATGATCCTCTCCTCTCCTCCACTACATGACTGTATGATCCTCTCCTCTCCACCACTACATGACTGTATGATCCTCTCCTCCACTACATGACTGTATGATCCTCTCCTCCACTACATGACTGTATAATCCTCTCCTCTCCTCCACTACATGACTGTATGATCCTCTCCTCTCCCCCACTACATGACTGTATGATCCTCTCCTCCACTACATGACTGTATGATCCTCTCCTCCACTACATGACTGTATGATCCTCTCCTCTCCTCCACTACATGACTGTATGATCCTCTCCCCCACTACATGACTGTATGATCCTCTCCTCTCCTCCACTACATGACTGTATGATCCTCTCCTCTCCCCCACTACATGACTGTATGATCCTCTCCTCTCCTCCACTACATGACTGTATGATCCTCTCCTCTCCTCCACTACATGACTGTATGATCCTCTCCCCCACTACATGACTGTATGATCCTCTCCTCTCCCCCACTACATGACTGTATGATCCTCTCCTCTCCCCCACTACATGACTGTATGATCCTCTCCTCTCCTCCACTACATGACTGTCCTCTCCTCTCCTCCACTACATGACTGTATGATCCTCTCCTCTCCTCCACTACATGACTGTATGATCCTCTCCTCTCCTCCACTACATGACTGTATGATCCTCTCCTCTCCTCCACTACATGACTGTATGATCCTCTCCTCTCCCCCACTACATGACTGTATGATCCTCTCCTCTCCTCCACTACATGACTGTATGATCCTCTCCTCTCCTCCACTACATGACTGTATGATCCTCTCCTCCACTACATGACTGTATGATCCTCTCCTCTCCTCCACTACATGACTGTATGATCCTCTCCTCTCCTCCACTACATGACTGTATGATCCTCTCCTCTCCTCCACTACATGACTGTATGATCCTCTCCTCTCCTCCACTACATGACTGTATGATCCTCTCCTCCACTACATGACTGTATGATCCTCTCCTCTCCTCCACTACATGACTGTATGATCCTCTCCTCTCCTCCACTACATGACTGTATGATCCTCTCCTCTCCTCCACTACATGACTGTATGATCCTCTCCTCCACTACATGACTGTATGATCCTCTCCTCTCCTCCACTACATGACTGTATGATCCTCTCCTCCACTACATGACTGTATGATCCTCTCCTCTCCTCCACTACATGACTGTATGATCCTCTCCTCTCCTCCACTACATGACTGTATGATCCTCTCCTCCACTACATGACTGTATGATCCTCTCCTCTCCTCCACTACATGACTGTGTGATCCTCTCCTCCCTGTGTTTGGGTTGCGGCCTGTGTGTGGATGTCTTGTAGGGTGATGTAGGGGCGGGTGTGTGGCTCTCGCCCTCTGAGGGTGTGGTTGGGTGGTGTCTTCCTCAGACGGTTTCCTGGTTTGCAGTGAGGAGCGAGGCCGTTATCAGGTACTGAGAGATTCCTGGTCCTCAGACGGTTTCCTGGTTTGCAGTGAGGAGCGAGGCCGTTATCAGGTACTGAGAGATTCCTGGAGCCGGAGGGGTCTCCATGGTCCCAGCAGACACGTGTGGATTTCGGGGGTTCCCATAGGCGCAGATAGTGGTGGTCTTCTCTTCTCCTCTCCTGTGGTCACTGTCCGGCCGGACCCCCGTGCTGAATGATGAGACGGGGTCATGGCTCAGGTCAGGGGTATGTGCCCCATCATCTCCTCAGCTCCTGTCCATCACGTGTCCATGAGGTCTCCTCCTCATCCACATGTTTACTCCTCAGTCCCAGGACACTGATTAACCCGACCCCGGCCACCAGAGAGGACAACCACTGCCTCCATGATGGACGGCCTGACAGGTAGTACAGGGAACTTACCTCTGCTATATACAGGGAACTTACCTCCCCTACACAGGGACTGCTCCTACAGGGGAACTTACCTCCCCTACACAGGGACTGCTCCTACAGGGGAACTTACCTCCCCTACACAGGGACTGCTCCCACAGGGGAACTTACCTCCAATATACAGGGGAACTTACCTCCCCTACACAGGGACTGCTCCCACAGGGGAACTTACCTCTGCCATATACAGGGGCTGCCGCCACAGGGGAACTTACCTCCCCTACACAGGGACTGCTCCTACAGGGGAACTTACCTCTGCTATATACAGGGGAACTTACCTCCCCTACACAGGGACTGCTCCCACAGGGGAACTTACCTCCCCTACACAGGGACTGCTCCTACAGGGGAACTTACCTCCCCTACACAGGGACTGCTCCTACAGGGGAACTTACCTCCCCTACACAGGGACTGCTCCCACAGGGGAACTTACCCCCCCCTACACAGGGACTGCTCCCACAGGGGAACTTACCTCCCCTACACAGGGACTGCTCCCACAGGGGAACTTACCTCCCCTACACAGGGACTGCTCCTACAGGGGAACTTACCTCTGCTATATACAGGGGAACTTACCTCCCCTACACAGGGACTGCTCCCACAGGGGAACTTACCTCCCCTACACAGGGACTCCTCCCACAGGGGAACTTACCCCCCCTACACAGGGACTGCTCCCACAGGGGAACTTACCCCCCCTACACAGGGACTGCTCCTACAGGGGAACTTACCTCCCCTACACAGGGACTCCTCCCACAGGGGAACTTACCCCCCCTACACAGGGACTGCTCCCACAGGGGAACTTACCCCCCCTACACAGGGACTGCTCCCACAGGGGAACTTACCCCCCCTACACAGGGACTGCTCCTACAGGGGAACTTACCTCCCCTACACAGGGACTGCTCCTACAGGGGAACTTACCTCCCCTACACAGGGACTGCTCCTACAGGGGAACTTACCTCTGCTATATACAGGGGAACTTACCTCCCCTACACAGGGACTGCTCCCACAGGGGAACTTACCCCCCCCTACACAGGGACTGCTCCTACAGGGGAACTTACCCCCCCTACACAGGGACTTCTCCCACAGGGGAACTTACCCCCCCTACACAGGGACTGCTCCTACAGGGGAACTTACCTCTGCTATATACAGGGAACTTACCTCCCCTACACAGGGACTGCTCCCACAGGGGAACTTACCTCCCCTACACAGGGACTCCTCCCACAGGGGAACTTACCCCCCTACACAGGGATTGCTCCCACAGGGGAACTTACCCCCCCTACACAGGGACTGCTCCTACAGGGGAACTTACCTCCCCCTACACAGGGACTGCTCCTACAGGGGAACTTACCTCCCCTACACAGGGACTGCTCCTACAGGGGAACTTACCTCTGCTATATACAGGGGAACTTACCTCCCCTACACAGGGACTGCTCCCACAGGGAACTTACCTCCCCTACACAGGGACTGCTCCCACAGGGGAACTTACCCCCCCTACACAGGGACTGCTCCCACAGGGGAACTTACCCCCCCTACACAGGGACTGCTCCTACAGGGGAACTTACCTCCCCTACACAGGGACTCCTCCCACAGGGGAACTTACCCCCCCTACACAGGGACTGCTCCCACAGGGGAACTTACCTCCCCTACACAGGGACTGCTCCTACAGGGGAACTTACCTCCCCTACACAGGGACTGCTCCTACAGGGGAACTTACCTCTGCTATATACAGGGGAACTTACCTCCCCTACACAGGGACTGCTCCCACAGGGGAACTTACCCCCCCTACACAGGGACTGCTCCTACAGGGGAACTTACCCCCCCTACACAGGGACTGCTCCCACAGGGGAACTTACCCCCCCCTACACAGGGACTGCTCCCACAGGGGAACTTACCTCCCCTACACAGGGACTCCTCCTCCTCCTCTGTATGTAGTGATGTCTATACTGTACCCTCCTCCTCCTCCTCCTCTGTATGTAGTGATGTCTATACTGTACCCTCCTCCTCTCCTCTGTATGTAGTGATGTCTATACTGTACCCTCCTCCTCCTCCTCTGTATGTAGTGATGTCTATACTGTACCCTCCTCCTCCTCCTCTGTATGTAGTGATGTCTATACTGTACCCTCCTCCTCCTCCTCTGTATGTAGTGGTGGCTATACTGTACCCTCCTCCTCCTCCTCTGTATGTAGTGGTGGCTATACTGTACCCTCCTCCTCCTCCTCTGTATGTAGTGATGTCTATACTGTACCCTCCTCCTCCTCCTCCTCTGTATGTAGTGATGTCTATACTGTACCCTCCTCCTCCTCCTCTGTATGTAGTGATGTCTATACTGTACCCTCCTCCTCCTCCTCTGTATGTAGTGATGTCTATACTGTACCCTCCTCCTCCTCCTCCTCTGTATGTAGTGATGTCTATACTGTACCCTCCTCCTCCTCCTCTGTATGTAGTGATGTCTATACTGTACCCTCCTCCTCCTCCTCTGTATGTAGTGATGTCTATACTGTACCCTCCTCCTCCTCTCTGTATGTAGTGATGTCTATACTGTACCCTCCTCCTCCTCCTCTGTATGTAGTGATGTCTATACTGTACCCTCCTCCTCCTCCTCTGTATGTAGTGATGTCTATACTGTACCCTCCTCCTCCTCCTCTGTATGTAGTGATGTCTATACTGTACCCTCCTCCTCCTCCTCCTCTGTATGTAGTGATGTCTATACTGTACCCTCCTCCTCCTCTGTATGTAGTGATGTCTATACTGTACCCTCCTCCTCCTCCTCTGTATGTAGTGATGTCTATACTGTACCCTCCTCCTCCTCCTCCTCCTCTGTATGTAGTGATGTCTATACTGTACCCTCCTCCTCCTCCTCCTCTGTATGTAGTGATGTCTATACTGTACCCTCCTCCTCCTCCTCCTCTGTATGTAGTGATGTCTATACTGTACCCTCCTCCTCCTCCTCTGTATGTAGTGATGTCTATACTGCACCCTCCTCCTCCTCCTCTGTATGTAGTGATGTCTATACTGTACCCTCCTCCTCCTCCTCCTCTGTATGTAGTGATGTCTATACTGTACCCTCCTCCTCCTCCTCTGTATGTAGTGATGTCTATACTGTACCCCCTCCTCCTCCTCCTCTGTATGTAGTGATGTCTATACTGTACCCTCCTCCTCCTCTGTATGTAGTGATGTCTATACTGTACCCTCCTCCTCCTCCTCTGTATGTAGTGATGTCTATACTGTACCCTCCTCCTCCTCCTCCTCTGTATGTAGTGATGTCTATACTGTACCCTCCTCCTCCTCCTCTGTATGTAGTGATGTCTATACTGTACCCTCCTCCTCCTCCTCTCTGTATGTAGTGATGTCTATACTGTACCCTCCTCCTCCTCTGTATGTAGTGATGTCTATACTGTACCCTCCTCCTCCTCCTCTGTATGTAGTGATGTCTATACTGTACCCTCCTCCCTCCTCTGTATGTAGTGATGTCTATACTGTACCCTCCTCCTCCTCCTCTGTATGTAGTGATGTCTATACTGTACCCTCCTCCTCCTCCTCTGTATGTAGTGATGTCTATACTGTACCCTCCTCCTCCTCCTCTGTATGTAGTGATGTCTATACTGTACCCTCCTCCTCCTCCTCTGTATGTAGTGATGTCTATACTGTACCCTCCTCCTCCTCCTCTGTATGTAGTGATGTCTATACTGTACCCTCCTCCTCCTCCTCTGTATGTAGTGATGTCTATACTGTACCCTCCTCCTCCTCCTCTGTATGTAGTGATGTCTATACTGTACCCTCCTCCTCCTCCTCTGTATGTAGTGATGTCTATACTGTACCCTCCTCCTCCTCCTCTGTATGTAGTGATGTCTATACTGTACCCTCCTCCTCCTCCTCTGTATGTAGTGATGTCTATACTGTACCCTCCTCCTACTCCTCTGTATGTAGTGATGTCTATACTGTACCCTCCTCCTCCTCCTCTGTATGTAGTGATGTCTATACTGTACCCTCCTCCTCCTCCTCCTCCTCTGTATGTAGTGATGTCTATACTGTACCCTCCTCCTCCTCCTCTGTATGTAGTGATGTCTATACTGTACCCTCCTCCTCCTCCTCTGTATGTAGTGATGTCTATACTGTACCCTCCTCCTCCTCCTCTGTATGTAGTGATGTCTATACTGTACCCTCCTCCTCCTCCTCTGTATGTAGTGATGTCTATACTGTACCCTCCTCCTCCTCTGTATGTAGTGATGTCTATACTGTACCCTCCTCCTCCTCTGTATGTAGTGATGTCTATACTGTACCCTCCTCCTCCTCTGTATGTAGTGATGTCTATACTGTACCCTCCTCCTCCTCCTCTGTATGTAGTGATGTCTATACTGTACCCTCCTCCTCCTCCTCCTCTGTATGTAGTGATGTCTATACTGTACCCTCCTCCTCCTCTGTATGTAGTGATGTCTATACTGTACCCTCCTCCTCCTCCTCTGTATGTAGTGATGTCTATACTGTACCCTCCTCCTCCTCCTCTGTATGTAGTGATGTCTATACTGTACCCTCCTCCTCCTCTGTATGTAGTGATGTCTATACTGTACCCTCCTCCTCCTCCTCCTCTGTATGTAGTGATGTCTATACTGTACCCTCCTCCTCCTCCTCTGTATGTAGTGATGTCTATACTGTACCCTCCTCCTCCTCCTCCTCTGTATGTAGTGATGTCTATACTGTACCCTCCTCCTCCTCCTCTGTATGTAGTGATGTCTATACTGTACCCTCCTCCTCCTCCTCTGTATGTAGTGATGTCTATACTGTACCCTCCTCCTCCTCCTCCTCTGTATGTAGTGATGTCTATACTGTACCCTCCTCCTCCTCCTCCTCTGGTATGTAGTGATGTCTATACTGTACCCTCCTCCTCCTCCTCTGTATGTAGTGATGTCTATACTGTACCCTCCTCCTCCTCCTCTGTATGTAGTGATGTCTATACTGTACCCTCCTCCTCCTCCTCTGTATGTAGTGATGTCTATACTGTACCCTCCTCCTCCTCCTCGTATGTAGTGATGTCTATACTGTACCCTCCTCCTCCTCCTCTGTATGTAGTGATGTCTATACTGTACCCTCCTCCTCCTCTGTATGTAGTGATGTCTATACTGTACCCTCCTCCTCCTCCTCCTCTGTATGTAGTGATGTCTATACTGTACCCTCCTCCTCCTCCTCTGTATGTAGTGATGTCTATACTGTACCCTCCTCCTCCTCCTCTGTATGTAGTGATGTCTATACTGTACCCTCCTCCTCCTCCTCTGTATGTAGTGATGTCTATACTGTACCCTCCTCCTCCTCCTCTGTATGTAGTGATGTCTATACTGTACCCTCCTCCTCCTCTGTATGTAGTGATGTCTATACTGTACCCTCCTCCTCCTCCTCTGTATGTAGTGATGTCTATACTGTACCCTCCTCCTCCTCCTCTGTATGTAGTGATGTCTATACTGTACCCTCCTCCTCCTCCTGTATGTAGTGATGTCTATACTGTACCCTCCTCCTCCTCCTCTGTATGTAGTGATGTCTATACTGTACCCTCCTCCTCCCTCCTCTGTATGTAGTGATGTCTATACTGTACCCTCCTTCCTCCTCCTCTGTATGTAGTGATGTCTATACTGTACCCTCCTCCTCCTCTGTATGTAGTGATGTCTATACTGTACCCTCCTCCTCCTCCTCTGTATGTAGTGATGTCTATACTGTACCCTCCTCCTCCTCTGTATGTAGTGATGTCTATACTGTACCCTCCTCCTCCTCCTCCTCTGTATGTAGTGATGTCTATACTGTACCCCTCCTCCTCCTCTGTATGTAGTGATGTCTATACTGTACCCTCCTCCTCCTCCTCCTCTGTATGTAGTGATGTCTATACTGTACCCTCCGGGTCCCTCCTCTGTATGGTAAGTGATCCTTCCCTCTCCTCTGTATGTAGTGATGTCTATACTGTACCCTCCTCCTCCTCCTCTGTATGTAGTGATGTCTATACTGTACCCTCCTCCTCCTCCTCTGTATGTAGTGATGTCTATACTGTACCCTCCTCCTCCTCCTCCTTGTATGTAGTGATGTCTATACTGTACCCTCCTCCTCCCCTCCTCTGTATGTAGTGATGTCTATACTGTACCCTCCTCCTCCTCCTCTGTATGTAGTGATGTCTATACTGTAACCCTCCTCCTCTCCTCCTCTGTATGTAGTGATGTCTATACTGTACCCTGCTCCTTCTCCTCCTCTGTATGTAGTGATGTCTATACTGTACCCTCCTCCTCACTTCCTCTGTATGTAGTGAAGGTCTATACTGTAACCCTCCTCCTCCCCTCCTCTGTA